>NW_015505691.1:996170-998670 GCF_001515645.1 Sinocyclocheilus grahami
CCAAGCAGGCGTGAGTTGGAGCTGGTTGGAGCTAAACTCTGCAGACCTGTGGCCCTCCAGGAATTGAGTTTGAGACCACTGCCCTAAAAGATCATATCGACTTGTGAAAAATGGGCATCTGATGTCCCCTTTAAAGTCCAGACTGAAAACATGTTTACCTTTGCATTATCTTACTAAAGACCAATCAAATAATGCAGTTTGATTTTCATTTCATTCGGTTTATGTACTTTCATTTACAATCGTTCAGTCACATTGTGGCATTCCACAGTAAGATAGAAGTTTAATATTACTAATATTTTGATCCCAAGGTGGAATGGAGAATGGTGCGAATTTAGAGGGCATCTATGGCAACCACTCAATATTACAAATTGAGATGGTCAAATGTGGAGTTCAGAGTCGTCGATGTGTACATGACAAGAAAATAAAGTCTAAATGGAAAGTATGAGGAGGAAAAAGGTCATCAGATTTGGCGACGGTGTGAACGGAGCCTTAATTTCACACAGATCCGTATTTTCTGGTGCCATTTGAAACTGCTGAGCCATTTAAATCTCTTACCACACAAGGAACACAAATAGCGTCTCACATCTGTGTGACTTTTCAGGTGTATCTGTAGGTGTGATGGCAAAATAAATGTTTTATTACATTGACCACAATTAAATCGTCTTTCTTCAGAGCGAATGCACACGTGATTTTTGAAAGTGCTACTTTTCCTAAAGCTTTTGTCACACTCAGAACACTGCAATTTCTTTCCACAACCTGCCTGCAAATGATGTTTGAGGTGTCCTTGATATGTGAAACGCTTTTTACATTGAGGGCATGTGTAAGGCTTTTCTCCAGTGTGAATTCTCATGTGAGTCTTAAGGCTTACTTTACGGTTGAAACACCTTCCACAGTCCTGGCATTTGAAAGGCTTCTCTCCAGTGTGAATTATCATGTGAGTCTTCAGATTTCCTTTTTGTGAGAAGCTCTTTCCACACTGTTTGCATATATAAGGCCTTACTCCAGTGTGATCTCTCATGTGGCAATCAAGGGATGGTTTATAAGTGAAACGCTTTCCACACTGAGGGCATGTGTAAGGTTTCTCTCCAGTGTGAAGTCTCATGTGAGCCTTAAGGCTTATTTTATGACTGAAACTTTTTCCACACTGCTGGCAATTGAGCTGCTGCTCTCCAGAGTGAATTACTACATGCTTGTTTAGGCGTTTCATGCTTGAGTAACTTTTTCCACACTGATCGCATATAAAACAATTCTCTCTTGAGTGAATTCTTATGTGCTGATTAAGGGTTACTTTACGTGTGAATTTCTTTCCACACTGATCACAAGTGAACGGCTTCATGCCATTGTGAATGTTCATGTGATACCTACAGTTTAGTTCTGTTGTGAAGCTCTTTCCACACAGTTGACACGTGTAAGGCTTCTCTCCGGTGTGAATTCTCATGTGCCTTTTAAGGGCTCCTTTTTGAGTGAAACTTTTCCCACACTGTTGGCAGGTGAAAGATTTCTCTCCAGTGTGAATTCTCATGTGCCTTTTAAGGGCTCCTTTTTGTTTGAAACTTTTCCCACACTGTTGGCAGGTGAAAGAATTCTCTTTGGTGTGAACTTTCATGTGGACTTTAAGGTTTCCTTTTTGAGTGAAAGTTTTTCCACACTGTTGGCAGCTGAAAGGTTTCTCTCCAGTGTGAATTCTCATGTGGACATTGAGGTTTTGTTTTTGACTGAAAATCCTTCCACACTGACGGCAGGTGAAACATTTGTTAGATTTTGTATTCAGAGAACTTTTTTGTGATGACGTTTTCTTGTCTGTCTGTCTGGATTTTTCACCAATAATGAAATCATGTTTCATGTAGTGGTTTTTCTCTTCCATTTCATTCAGCTCTTTACTCTCATCTTTCGGTGTCTTCAGACCTAAGGTGAAAAAATACAAATACAAGTTGACCTCAATTTAATGGCACAACGCAACAGACATCAAAACCAACATGAATGTATTAAAACATCAAAGCCAACAACATCCTATACGAAACCTTTTGTAATACCATTTTTCAAACACAGCTTAACCCAGGAGAACTGGCGCTTATATTATAAAGCCAGTTTAGCTTGCTAGCCAGTTAAATTTCAGTTTAGTTTGTGACAACTTTTAGGCACCATGAAAGTGGTTTGGCTTTTAGCAGTGTTCATTGCCATAGTAACTTACGCTCCACGGCTAATCTGCTCTAAGGCAGGTTATGTTCTGATTTAAAGATCTCAAACCAAAATGTGACCAATCAGCTTCGAGCAACGTGACATCTCTAACACAATAAAGTCACTCCCAGTTTCTCTTGCTCTAAATTCAAGGGCACTACATTTTTAAAGATAAAATTGTATGGCTTTCAGTGATAATTATTTATTAATAATTAATATATATAATTTATATAATTATTATGCCCTTAATCACTACACAAGCCCAAAAAAAATAATTAAGCTTTTATTTTAAATGTGTGTGTGTGTGTGTGTGTGTGTGTGT
>NW_015505691.1:998680-1012931 GCF_001515645.1 Sinocyclocheilus grahami
ACAGAAGCTTTCACGCATATGCCAAGCATTCACCTCAAGTCTGAAGAATAATTTGGCCTTTACTGCAATTTGTGAAGCTGCTTTAACAGTGTAAATAGTCTAGACAAAAGACCTATTCAGATGGTCAGCAAAAATCTGATTTTTTGCATATCCAGATATTATCTATATTGGTTTTTTGAAAGTCTAGACAGCAAAAGCAAACAAGCACATGAAATTGTTTTTTTTTTGTCTTCAAATTGATTCAAGGGTATTTTAAAATGTGATTATAATCAGATTTTTATAGATGCATCAGTCTGGGCACACAAATGGGATTTCAAATGGTAGTGACCAATCAGCTTCGAGCAACGTGACATCTCTAACACAATAAAGTCACTCCCAGTTTCTCTTGCTCTAAATTCAAGGGCACTACATTTTTAAAGATAAAATTGTATGGCTTTCAGTGATAATTATTTATTAATAATTAATATATATAATTTATATAATTATTATGCCCTTAATCACTACACAAGCCCAAAAAAAATAATTAAGCTTTTATTTTAAATGTGTGTGTGTGTGTGTGTGTGTGTGTGTGTGTATATATCTCAGTGTTTCCCACAGACTTAGACTCGATTTGTGGCAGAATATATGCAAACTCATTCTCTGCCAGCAGGAGGCACTTTTAGAGTGGAAGAGATAGCGGTTTCCCTGGTAACGGCTGTAATTAAAGCAGCATTGAGCTCACAAACGCTGATTTATCAGGCATTACAGGCTAGATGAAATGAAAAGGATATCCAAAATGTTCTGAAGACATGTCGGTTTCCTTCAGAAATACAGTGATATAAAAACACCCGCACCGGGTTTCGATTTTGAAACGTGCAGTGCTCATGTTTATTCAACAAAGTCAAAGCATTTTGGAAAATCTATTTGTGGCGGTCAGTTTTGGTATTGTGGCATGCTGCCACAAATAAATCAATGTATGGGAAGCACTGTATATATATATATATATATAAATATATATGACACAGTGACACAGCTCTTGCAAATTAACGTTACCTTTTTTGTTTGGCGTCTGTCATTTCGAAGCCGAAGTAATCTCATATTACATACGTTTTTCTTTAGTATTAATTTGCCTAACTATCGATCTGACCCTGTAGACGCCATAATCACACACTCTCTCTCTCCCCCGGTTTCTGTTTTTTTTTTCTTTAATGGTGGGCGTTTACGCAGTTGGCTAGAGCAGTGCTGATTGGGGAGAACGGAGGTGCTCTCACTCTATTGGTTAGTAAGGCTGCCACTCAAGGCTGGCAGTCATGCATGCATATGCTCTGGAACAGAGTAATATCGCGTCCACATCGCACCGCAATGTCTCAAATCACGATTCGATTTCGAATAATCGCACAGCCCTAATACACACACACACACACACACACACACAGATAATATGTGATATAAATGAGCTTCAGAATTAATAGATAAAGCTTTAAACATGACTACACAAGCTTAGATTTGAGCCTCTGTACATGTATACAGTCAAGGTCCATATATATTTGGACACAGGCACAATTTTTATCATTTTAGCTACTGAACAAAACGTATTCAAGCTACAGTTATAAAATGAATATCGGCTTAAAGCTCTAATTTGAGGATATTCTCATCAAAATCAGAGGAAAGGTTAAGGAATTACAGCTCTTTAATATGTACCTTCCCCATTTTTCAAGGGACCATAAGTAATTGGACAACTGACTCAAAAGCTGTTTTCATGGACAGGCGTGGGCTATTCCTTCGTTATTTCTACATCAATTAAGCAGGGAAAAAAGTCTGGAGATGATTCTAAGTGTGCCATTTGCATTTGGAAGCTGTTGCTGTGAACCCACATCATGCGGTCAAAGGAGCTCTCCATGCAAGTGAAACGGACAATTGTTAGGCTTCAAAAACAAAACAAATCCATCAGAGAGATAGCAGGAACATGAGTGGCCAACTCAACAGTACATTCTGAGAAAAAAAGAATGCACTAGTGAGCTCAGCAACATAAAAAGGCCTGGGCATCTACGGAGGACAACAGTGGTGGATGATCGGAGAATCCTCTCCATGGTAAAGAAAAACCCTTTCACAACATCCAGCCAAGTGAAGAACGTCTCAGGTTACGTATGTAACCATGGTTCCCTGAGTTGGGGAACGAGACACTGCGTCCTCTAGGGGTCGCTATAGGGAACACGTCGACGTGACCTGTGTCTGAAGCATACATTCAAAACAACAACACATTGGCTGGCGACAGCTTATGACATCACTACCGGTGCGACCACAGTATAAAGTGGCGCCGGGGTAATCCGCTTCTTCGTCTGAAGCTTGTGTCCGAAGCATGGCAAGGAAACTAAAGGACACAGTGTCTCGTTCCCTACACAGGGAACCATGGTTACATATGTAACCCGAGACGTTTCCTTTCAAGGGAACTTCGAACTGCGTCCTCTAGGGGTCGCTATAGGGAACACGTCGACGTGACCTGTGTCTGAAGCATACATTCAAAACAACAACACATTGGCTGGCGACAGCTTATGACATCACTACCGGTGCGACCACAGTATAAAGTGGCGCCGGGGTAATCCGCTTCTTCGTCTGAAGCTTGTGTCCGAAGCATGGCAAGGAAACTAAAGGACACAGTGTCTCGTTCCCTACACAGGGAACCATGGTTACATATGTAACCCGAGACGTTTCCTTTCAAGGGAACTTCGAACTGCGTCCTCTAGGGGTCGATATGGGGAACGGTATACCCACACCTCCATGCTGAGGGGAGTGTATGCCAAACCACAGGCGAGCACTAAGTACCAACTCTACCAAAGCTTCAAGGGAGTTGCCCCTGGGACGGCTGCCAGTGACATTATTCTATACAGCCAAAGGCCTAAGCTACATACCCTATAAACTTACCTGTTAGGGCCAGGACTCCTGGGCCTAGGGTAGAGCTCAAAGGCTTGGAATCAGGAACAGATTCCTTTAAGGGGATACGACCAAGCGCCTAGAATCGTAACTAGGTCTTGGCCTGTCACCCAAGGGGGCTACCGCTTGCTCTGCATGAGCTTGCTGAAGGAACGGTCTCAACAGACCCCTAGTTGCAACACCCTGTTAAAGTAGGTATCACTGAGGATACATAGGTAGAGTGGTGCCCAAGGTGGAACCGGGGCCTGACCGACTCTAAGAAAGGTTACGAAGCCGCAGAGCATAACCCC
This sequence comes from Sinocyclocheilus grahami, assembly GCF_001515645.1. Taxonomy (NCBI): domain Eukaryota; kingdom Metazoa; phylum Chordata; class Actinopteri; order Cypriniformes; family Cyprinidae; genus Sinocyclocheilus; species Sinocyclocheilus grahami. Next base: position 1,001,881 of record NW_015505691.1, read on the forward strand.
TACCATACAGGATTTTTAGAAAGAACGCAAAATGCTTGACGTGTGAAATTACCACAGCGTGGATTTTAGGGGGTGCTCACCGAGGACCTACCCTAGACAAGGACAGAAACACAGGTCCCAGAAACACTGCAAAGAAGGCTAGCAGAAGGATTCACACTACCACCAGCGATTACATTTATTCAAAATGGATCGTACTCACTCACCATGGTTCCCATGCATGAGCTCTGTTCAAGAAGCGAAGCCCGAAGAAGCCTCGAGTCTGGACCATCAGTAAGGTGGTTACTATGTAAGACACAGAACCAACCAAAACATCATAGGTCCAGCATAAGAGACTGCAGTGCAGTCACAGGATGTTCCTACCTGACCTGGTGGTTATAGGGGAATTTAGGAAGGGGAAGATGAGGGCAGATGTTAAACCCCCCAAGGGAGGTGAGTAGATGTTTAGGTCTTACTCTGGTCTGGACGAGAGAGTTGAGAACGCCTCATCTGGATCACCTCCCTCATGTCTTACCTACCTCCCTTTAACTCGCGCTTCCTCCTAGCCCCACCCGCAGGTGTACATTACAGTGTAATGCGTTTATTAAAGGGGTCATATGATGCTGCTAAAAAGAACATTATTTTGTGTATTTGGTGTAATGAAATGTGTTTATGCGGTTTAAGATATAAATACACATTATTTTCCACATACTGTACATTATTGTTTCTCCTCTACGCCCCGCCTTTCTGAAACGCGTTGATTTTTACAAAGCTCATTGGTCTATCCAGAGCGTTGTGATTGGCCGAATACCTCAAGCGTGTGACGGAAATGTTACGTCCCTTACCATATTGTGATGCCCTGTCTGGCCGGAGCGACGAGACATAAACATTAAAACTCAGAGACATTTGTTGCATCCAGTGGGGACATAATTACGGATTATAAATACTGTCTTTTTATGCGTTGCATCTCGCCGCATAAACATAAAACCATGTCTGCATTTGTAATCGGAGAAATGACAAACTACAAGTGCTACTCTACACTGCTCAAAACTCGCGTTTGAATTGTCAGTGGCAAATTCTTTAAATATAAAAAAACGCACTTACAGTCTGTGAGTCAGAACAGCCGGCATTGTAGTCTACTTTCCCAGGATTGGGAAGCAGTCCTCCATAAAATGTGATGGACACATCTGAATATTTGGGTTAAACTGTTCTGGAACAGTGTTGTAAATACAACTTAACCACTGATTTCTAGTCGTGTCCTCTTTTGGAAGGCCAAACAAAGTAGTTTCGCTTTCATAACGAAACAGCATCACACACCGTGGCCTTGAGTGAGCGGAGGCCAGCTTGAGTGAGCAGAGGCAGGCGGGCTTGAGAACGGCGCGGCCGGCGGATTCGACGAAGGAGCATCCAGCAGGCTTGCGGCAACCACATGTGACGACCCTGGACTGGACTCCGCTTTGTCCATGGTGAAAGCCGATCTGGCGATCCACAGCGCAAAGTTGATGTATTTCCTCAGCGACCAGCACGGATCAGCTCCAGGCATGACGAAGCGGATATCGTCCTCATTTGGAAGGCCAAAAAAAGTAGTTTAGCTTTCACGACGAAACACACAGCGTTTGTTTGTCGACCTGGCGGCAGCAACACTACATCGAGAATAAAAGTTACGCCTTCTTTCTTTGCGTGAACATTTGGGCGGCATTATGCAAATCTTCCCACATTGTGACGTAGACATGTGGGGGCGTGTTGGAACGAGCCATTTTAGGTAGGCGTGGTTGACTTAACTTTTATAAAGAATATCTCTTTGGATTTGAGACTTTAGTCTTTGCAACTTTACAGATCTTCTTTATGCACCAACAGCTTGTAACACTCAAAAGAGAAAGGAAAAATTTTAATCGCATCATATGACCCCTTTAAGCATTTCTCCAAAATTTCCAAACTCATTATATAGGTTTGATATTAAGGTTTTATCATGATAGACACCGATTTAACTGCAGTGACAACATGCCTTTATGTTAAAATTAAATAAAACCACTTCTCATAAAGAACAAGGACATTGTCTTCTTTTTAATGAAATGCCAATGGTTATATAGGCTAATTATGCATTCTTTATAGCAACTTGTTTACCATATTCTTGATTCTTTCAAGCAGACCTATTTCTGTAAATAAGTTTAGAAAGTTTTTCAGTCAAGAGCAGTGAGTGATTTTCTGTCTTTCTTTCGGACAATAGCAACTAAATTAGGCTGCTGTCCCTTAAAAACCGAATGCACAGCTACAATGTACTGAGACACGTTATCCCTACTGTTTATGTTCACTTAAGACGTAATCAACTGTGTTTACGTGAATACTCGTCAAAACTGACAATTTTGTGTGTAATTCTCTGTTCATGCGACGTGAAAGAGTAGGCCTATTGCGCGCTGTGAGACGTGTTTCTGTTTGTGTATGCTTCAGTGTCTGCGCTCAGAAACCCGGACCGAAATTAGTTCTCTCTTGCATCGTCAGATTTATCTATATGTCTGCTCTTCTCTTACTTCCACATATTTAAATTTTTGAACGTTTTATGTGACGTGCAGCAAATGTATTTTAGCTTATGTTCCGCCGGTTCATATGTACGCATCTAACCTCCTAACCATGCAGCAGATTCGTTCTGAAATTGAAAGAATCTCTTCCCAACTCATCCCTCCCTAACATTTGTCTCGTTTTTATTCATTGACGAAAATGTCAATATATTTTCGTCATAGTTTTTGTCATTCAAAAAGAGTTTTAGTTTGTTATTGTCTCGTTGTCGTCAGTGAAAAAATGTGGTTGACCAACATTTTGACGAAAATTATTCGTCAACTAAATTAACACTGCATTGTTCGGGCTCAGACCTGGACCTTCATGGAATGAAGGTTTTGAAGGCCGCTGGGCGCGCCTTCGCCTCCCTAAACTTCTCGACCACCTTCTCGACGGAGGTACCAAAAAGTTTGGGAGGCGAAACCGGAGCATCGAGGAGAAAGCTCTTCTCTTTCTTCCCGATATCTGCCAGGTTCACCCACAGATGAACGAGCCATTTTAGGTAGGCGTGGTTGACTTAACTTTTATAAAGAATATCTCTTTGGATTTGAGACTTTAGTCTTTGCAACTTTACAGATCTTCTTTATGCACCAACAGCTTGTAACACTCAAAAGAGAAAGGAAAAATTTTAATCGCATCATATGACCCCTTTAAGCATTTCTCCAAAATTTCCAAACTCATTATATAGGTTTGATATTAAGGTTTTATCATGATAGACACCGATTTAACTGCAGTGACAACATGCCTTTATGTTAAAATTAAATAAAACCACTTCTCATAAAGAACAAGGACATTGTCTTCTTTTTAATGAAATGCCAATGGTTATATAGGCTAATTATGCATTCTTTATAGCAACTTGTTTACCATATTCTTGATTCTTTCAAGCAGACCTATTTCTGTAAATAAGTTTAGAAAGTTTTTCAGTCAAGAGCAGTGAGTGATTTTCTGTCTTTCTTTCGGACAATAGCAACTAAATTAGGCTGCTGTCCCTTAAAAACCGAATGCACAGCTACAATGTACTGAGACACGTTATCCCTACTGTTTATGTTCACTTAAGACGTAATCAACTGTGTTTACGTGAATACTCGTCAAAACTGACAATTTTGTGTGTAATTCTCTGTTCATGCGATGTGAAAGAGTAGGCCTATTGCGCGCTGTGAGACGTGTTTCTGTTTGTGTATGCTTCAGTGTCTGCGCTCAGAAACCCGGACCGAAATTAGTTCTCTCTTGCATCGTCAGATTTATCTATATGTCTGCTCTTCTCTTACTTCCACATATTTAAATTTTTGAACGTTTTATGTGACGTGCAGCAAATGTATTTTAGCTTATGTTCCGCCGGTTCATATGTACGCATCTAACCTCCTAACCATGCAGCAGATTCGTTCTGAAATTGAAAGAATCTCTTCCCAACTCATCCCTCCCTAACATTTGTCTCGTTTTTATTCATTGACGAAAATGTCAATATATTTTCGTCATAGTTTTTGTCATTCAAAAAGAGTTTTAGTTTGTTATTGTCTCGTTGTCGTCAGTGAAAAAATGTGGTTGACCAACATTTTGACGAAAATTATTCGTCAACTAAATTAACACTGCATTGTTCGGGCTCAGACCTGGACCTTCATGGAATGAAGGTTTTGAAGGCCGCTGGGCGCGCCTTCGCCTCCCTAAACTTCTCGACCACCTTCTCGACGGAGGTACCAAAAAGTTTGGGAGGCGAAACCGGAGCATCGAGGAGAAAGCTCTTCTCTTTCTTCCCGATATCTGCCAGGTTCACCCACAGATGTCTCTCCGTTACTACCATGGCCGCCATAGATCTGCCCATAGCAGAGGCAGCCTGCTTAGTAGCACGGAGAGCTAGATCCATGGTGCGGCACGGCTCAGCTACCTCGTCAGGGGAAAGGCCCTCCCCTTTATCCAGGTCTTTCAGCAGATCAGCCTGGTACGCCTGAAGCACTGCCATCGTGTGCAACGAAGCGACAGCCTGACTTGCTGCTACGTATGCCCTGCCATTTAAGCGAGATGTATCCTGAAGGGGCTTAGATGGCAAGGAAGGAGCCTTGAGAGAGGATGTATCGCCTACAGAGAGATAGCTAGCCAGCGTCTCTTCTATAGGGGGCATAATCTCATAGCCACTTTCACGCATCCCCTTGATGTTGGCATAACTCGTATGCTGGAACCTATGGATGCAGGAGGAAAACGGCCTCGTCCATTCCTTCTCGATCCCCGTATGGAGATCAGGAAGAAAAGGAAGGCTCACTTGAGCTGGGGAGCTATGGTCAGAAAGACAATGCTCGTTGAGACGACCTCGCAGTGCCATCTTCCTGGCTTGCTTTCACAGCAAGTCAAGCCTCGCCGTGGCGCGTTCCATAACCTCCAAAAGCTCATCATACGTAGGGCAGGAGAATTGGGCGGGCTCAATCTCAACTTCTTCACCCCCTCAGACATCTTCTGCTCTTCCTGGGCAGAACCCAGCAGAGCACTGGCCACTGGATCAGATGATGTTAGGGAAATCACATCAACATCATCATCCAGCAGCTCACTCTCGTCCGTGGCCGACGAGCGTGAGAGGGAAAGCCCCTCTTTAAACTCATCGGCCAGATCCGCCTGCGACCCCCACAAACTCATTCTCCTCAGTGCCTCAGCAGCGGCGGGTCCTGAAACGCGGGGAGCAGACGGCTGCCCCTCTTTCCTCGAAAAGAGAGACAGATGAGAGCAGAGCTTTTTCATTGAAAAATGCTTGCAGTGGACGCAGATTGCCCCCTCGAGGACATCGCGTGTGTGCTCTTCGCCCAAAGAAACGACGCAAAGATCATGTGTGCCATCAGGTGTCAAATAACACGGACACGGATCCAACATGTTGTTGTTGTTTTGAATGTATGCTTCAGACACGGGTCACGTCGAGGCATTCCCCATAGCGACCCCTAGAGGACGCAGTTCAAAGTTCCCTTGAAAGAGAACACTCTCCAGGAGGTAGATGTATCACTGTCAAAGTCTACAATCAAGAGATTGATTTCACGAGAGCAAATACAGAGGGTTCATCACAAGGTGCAAACAAGGCCAGATTAGACTTTGCCAAAAACATCTAAAAAAAGCCAGACCACTTCTGGAAAAGCATTCTTTAGACAGCTGACATTAAGATCAACCTGTATCAGAATCACGGGAAGAAAAAAGTATGGAGAAGGCTTGGAACAGCTCATGAACCAAAGCATACAACATCATCTGTGAAACATGGTGGAGCAGTGTGATGGTATGAGCATGCATGGCTTCCAGTGGTACTGGGTTACTGGTATTTATTGATGACGTGACAGAGGACAGAATCAGCCGGATAAATTCTGAAGTGTACAGGGATATACTGTCTGCCCAGATTCAGTCAAATGGAGGAAAGTTGATTGGGCGGTGCTTTATAGTACAAATGGACGATGAACCAAATCATACAGCAAAAGCAACCCAGGTAAAAAAGGTAGAAAAAGTGGAATATTCTGCAATAGCCAAGTCAATCTCCTGATCTCAATCCGATTGAGCATTTCACATGCTGAGGACAAAACTAAAGGCAGAAAGATTCACAAACAAAAAACAACTGAAGTCAGCTGCAGTAAAGGCCTGGCAAAGCAGCACAAAGGAGGAAACACAGTCTCTGGTGATGCCCATGAGTTCCAGACTTAAGGCAGTCATTTGCTGCAAAGGATTCTCAACAAAATATAAAAAATTTAAATTTTATTTATGATTATATTTTTGTCCAATTACATTTGAGCCCCTGAAAATGAAGGGACTGTGTATAAAAATGGCTGTAATTCCTAAACATTTTGTTATATTTTTGTTCAACCCCTTAAATTAAATCTTTAAGGCTTTAAATTAACTTTAATTTCATCTTGATTGTTTTATTTTTAATTCTGTTCTGGTGGCATACAGCGCTGAAATTATGAAAATTGTGTCAGTGTCCAAATATACAGTATATGGACCTTACAGTAGTGTACATACAAGTTGTCCTCTTACATGAACAGCTCTTCATCCTGCTGTGTAAATATGTTTAAATTCTTCATATTTTTCAATCTTTTAACTTTTGGTAGTGAATCGCACTGACTCAGGTTCAAGGCAGGTGGCTGTTTATTACTGATGTCACTTTTATGTGTCATGTTTCTCGGAGTTAACAGAGAAAGTTGATGATCAGCGTCATGGTACCAAAAAGCTGTATTTGATTGGTTTGGTTTTGTCAATTCAAAACTACTACTGCAACCCAATATGCAAAAAAAAAGAAAAGAAAATCCTCTAAATTAAGTTTTGCAGAGAAAGCTTTTCGTACCACAGAACCTAGGGATGCTACAATTAGGGCTGTAGCTATCGATTATTTTAGTAATCGAGTAATCTACAGATTATTCCATCAATTAATTGCATAATAAGTCATTTTTTTAATTAAAGAGCAATACTAAATATACAAGAGATAATAAGATAAATCACTTAAAATAAACAACTAATTTGTTTTCTTTTTAGAAAAATTTAAATTTTTACTGCTGAAATTGCATACATTAATAACCGTGAAAACTAAACTAATTTAATGTATTTAATTGCCAAATTGCAAATACAAAATATATATAAAAAAAATAAAAATACAAAAATCAATTTCACATTAAATATGTTTAAATTCTTCATATTTTTCAATCTTTTAACTTTTGGTAGTGAATCGCACTGACTCAGGTTCAAGGCAGGTGGCTGTTTATTACTGATGTCACTTTTATGTGTCATGTTTCTCGGAGTTAACAGAGAAAGTTGATGATCAGCGTCATGGTACCAAAAAGCTGTATTTGATTGGTTTGGTTTTGTCAATTCAAAACTACTACTGCAACCCAATATGCAAAAAAAAAGAAAAGAAAAAATTAAGTTTTGCACAGAAAGCTTTTCGTACCACAGAACCTAGGGATGCTACAATTAGGGCTGTAGCTATCGATTATTTTAGTAATCGAGTAATCTACAGATTATTCCATCAATTAATTGCATAATAAGTCATTTTTTTAATTAAAGAGCAATACTAAATATACAAGAGATAATAAGATAGATCACTTAAAATAAACAACTAATTTGTTTTCTTTTTAGAAAAATTTACATTTTTACTGCTGAAATTGCATACATTAATAACCGTGAAAACTAAACTAATTTAATGTATTTAATTGCCAAATTGCAAATACAAAATATATATCAAAAAAATAAAAATACAAAAATCAATTTCACATTACTTTAAAAAAGGTAAACAGTACAAACTAAAACTAAGGCATAAATCAAAATAATAGTAATAAAAAAAATAATAATACCTAAACATTGCATTTATGTCGTGCAACGGAACTTTCAAGTTTCAGCCTAACTAAAGCTCAAGCATGACATAAGCCTTTACTGTCTTCTTGGAAGGCTTTGTGGCTTTTGTGAGGCAAAAATCAGTGGACAGGAAGGTAGCTCGGAACAAGAACAAGAGACCATACACAATTTTTAAACACATTTTTCTGCAACATGAAATTAGAGTTATTTGGAGAATAAACCCTCTTAAATGTCCCTATACGTACTGGTGTGTGTGTGTGTGTAAAACTTGTTTTTGATATTCTTTATATTCTGTGTGGTTATCAGTTCACAGCAGTGATAGAAATTAATATTTTCCAATAAGTTTAAATTTTTACATTTTATGGGCATTTTTACCTTTATAAAGTCTTTTTTTTCTAAAAGTGTGCATCATCTTTTGAGTCAAATTCTTACATTTAATCAGTCAATTAGAATAAAATACATTTGGGCTGTTACCAAACAAATGATATCAGTATCAAAATTCATCTTTGCAATGCAGAGGAATCACAGAAGCTGCATGGGATGAATTTCCCACACAGAGGGACATGAATGCATTTAACCTGCAGTTACAAATGCATAAATAATATTTTGTTATTTTAAACACAAAACATTGAATACTGATATTTAAAATGATTATAAAAACGAAAAGATACTTTAAAGGGGTCCTAGTAGTCCAAACGAGCCGTTTGCTGTAGTTCTTGAAAATGGATTTTTAAAAAACTAAATATCTCCCTTTGGATTGGACTTTGAAATTTGTAACTTTCTAGATCTTTTTTATGTCCAAACATACACACTACACACTGACTAAAATTAAAAAAGTGAAAAGGCATAATAGGACCCCTTTAAATGTGAAATTAAAACCGCCAGCAGGTGGCAGCAAGTCACCATTAAGAAGTGAGTCATTGCGATTAACCCGAATAATTTAAATGGTTGATTCATTCAGGAACGAAACACTGTCATGTTGCACAGAGCGCTGTGGCTGTGTTTGGAATTTTTTTGTTGGCAAAAGAAAGCAAAAACAGGCAATATAGTGTCTAAAACGTAAGTCTCATAATATTACCTTCTTGTTTATTGAACTGTTGAATAAAATCACCTTTGTAATCATGCTGATTTTAGAGGTGAAAACTGGCACTCTTCGTGTGATTATTGACTAATCTTTCTGTGGTATTTTTATGCACAATGGCATTTAGTGTTTCACAAAACATAGCTAACGTAGGGACATTATAACTAGCCACCATATTGATTTACGGTCTTAAATATGTCCAACGCTTTTTTTTTTTAAAGGCTGGTCCCTGTTTTTATACAGTCTATGGTCTGGTCCAGCGTTTATCGGGTTGTGCATCAGTAATAATGATCTGTGGGGAAACACTGTGTTCCGTGTGTAGTTACAGTAAATGGACTAAACGAAGCCTCGTTTTTCAATGACAAATTATTTGTCTTGATGATTTTTTTGTATTTGAGTAACTCGAGGTATTCGAGGAATCGTTTCAGCCCTAGCTCCAATCCACCTTTTTCATCTCCGATACCTGAGATTCAGTATTGGCCGATACCACTACGATACCAGTTTTTTTTTTTATATAAATCAATTTAGAATTATTATATCCCTGTGTGGAACTGATAATCACTCTTTCACAATCTACTGAATACAGACTATTTCATAATAAAGAAAAATAAAATACAAATACATTTGAAAAAATATGTATACTCAATCTATGACAAAAATATATTATAAACTACGTTAGCGGATAATTCAGCAGCAAAAGTTATTCTAGAAAAATCAGTGCACAATTTCACAAATCCAAACATTTAGTGAAAAAACAATTCAATATTTATTTGTATAGCCATATCCACAATAAATGTCCAAGTCTTGGAAAATTTCAAAATCCCTGGTAGCCCTTCTGGCAGGCGTTCTTCTGATTTTGATAGCCACCGCTAATTTTGAATCACAGATCAGGACATGTTTTGGATGAGCAAAAAAATGGTTCTTAATTATGTAGAGGTGCAGTGTGTACATTATAGTGGCGAGGTTGTGAATTGCACATAGAGAAGCTATGGTGGCCAACAGAGGACAAAAATGTCATCTGAGACAGCAGAGAATGAGGTTTCTTTACAAAGGTAAATTAAGGAATTATATTGACTTAATTATTCAGTAAACCGATATGTTATTGAGAATATTATTGTTACTTGCTCATTGTGTCAGTGTTTTTGAAAGCATAAGAACCCACCCTCCCTGCAAATCACTCTCCAAAGCCACGCCTCCTCCAAAACACAAACGTGCATAGATGGCGTTGGTGGAAGTTTGAATGCTACGCTATCAGATTAACTCAAATCTCATTCACTGGTGAGGAAACATTACAGTACAAAGCACATACTATTACAATTAGAGCCCGACCGATATATCGCTTTGCCAATATTATTGACCGATATGAGCCTGTCACCGATATATCGGTATCGGCGAATATGCCGATAATATAAAATATGAATTTTTTTTTTACAGAACATATAATGCAGATAAAATGCTTGAAATGGTGTAATAACTTAGTTTGTCCAGCAGAGCGCGCTCCATTGTTTGCTACTGGCGACCTGGATGAAACGCTTTAAAGCTTAAGTCAATGGAAAACCATTGGAACTTTGAACGGCCATATCTCCGTAACGGCGCGGCAAATCCGCACCAAATTCGGGGGATCTCTTCAGCTCAAGGAACCCTCTCGAACGTGAATCGAGTGTACGTCTCGAGGCCATCTTTCGAATGAAACCACCCCCGCGTGGATAGCCCCCAGGTTTCGGGAGTTACGGGTGGTTAAATTCGCGGTCTGGTGCCGACTGATCTAGCGATCCCGGGGGGCTACCGACGCACGGAGGGTGGCGTTCGAGAGGGCTCCTCGAGCTGAAGGGATCCCCGAATTTGGTGGAGATCCGCCGGCGAGTTCGCGAGACAGTGACACCAGTCAACACTTTCCCTTCAGTAATTTCTTGTTCAGGCAGCATTCATGCGTTGTCTTATTCGACCGTAAGTGCCCTGCGAAGTGGACTTCACATGAAATTCCGCCATGATTCCAGTTCCAAGGGAACGTACACGTTACATTCAAAGGGTATTAAAGTGCGCAAGATGTGAATTTATATTTTATTTATTTACAGAGGTAGGGGAGAGCGGGGCACAAAGTAACACTTTTTGACTTTCTCAGTTTGTGTAAATCCACATG
>NW_015505691.1:1012971-1028906 GCF_001515645.1 Sinocyclocheilus grahami
GTCTTTATTCACCTGTTTCTCGTTGTTTCTCATTAAAATTAATTAGAGTAAATAGTGTAAATTATATCACTAATGTCATAGAATAGCACATTGTAACGCAGTTACAACGTGCCCCATCTGCGCAACTGGAATTTAAAACTGGTTAGTGTCTTTTGCTAGTAATCAAAGCATTAAAAAACTATCTGAACTGATAAATAACAGATTGGAGATTAAAATAATAGCAGATTTGTCTCATTTTAAATTAATTATAAAAACTGAGATAAAAAATTTACTTAAGCCAGAATTTAAATGTTACTATGGTAAAATAAATGTTCAAACCACGTGTTACAACTAACACCCCGTTACTTTGTGCATCGCACTCATCGCAAGTTTATTGTTAAATTGTTAAATGCCCTTACATATCTCGGTCACCATTATAAGTGTTTGATCACCACATTTGAGTGATCATTGCAAAAAATGTGTTTATGTATATATATTCTGTTTATGTATATACTGTATTCTATATATAGTACCAGTCAAATGTTTGGACACACGAATGGGGAAGTGTCCAAACTTTTGACTGGTACTGTACTATAATATACACAAAGCATATCGGCCGATATACCGGTATCGGCCTTTTTTTTTTACTCCCTAATATCGGTATCAGTCCCAAAAAACCCATATCTGTCGGGCTCTAATTACAATAATAGCGCCTTCCACTCTCGCTGTGTCTGCAATAGCGTGATGAAATGCGCCGATAACATATCATGTATGCCCAAACAGGGTGCGCGAAGGTATGCAAAAACATACTTTGACAGGCTGTTACGACACCTATCGTGGCCCTCGGACCGAGGGATATAACTAGATGAATATTTTATGGTCCTATGCCTTCCACGGACAATATAAATACATTTAGAAAACTTAACTTCATTTGTTTGATTTGTTTTAAAAATGTCAATTTAGTTTTTTGTGATATTTCAATTTCAGTAAGAAATGCATAACATTTTCTCTTAGAAATAATAAAATGACACCTTTCCATTTGTAATTTGTCTTAAAAAAATTATTTTGTGTAAAAAAAATCATATTGAATAAAAAAAAAAAACTCTTTCTAAGAGTAAAAGGCAAAACAGTGTTTTCAGTCTGCCTGACAACGAAAACATATTAACAAGACACTTGATTGACACAGCGCATGCTTTTGAGGATTACCAAAAAAGTTTTACCTTGATCACTTACATTTCATGGTATGCCCATCCCGGGGGGGTCGGGGGGGACAGGACCCCCCCCCAATCTGAGGGTTGTCCCCCCTCAAAATATGATTAAAAACTACACTGTGTATTGTAAATAACAATGTTTTATACTTTAAATAATTGTGTAAGAAGTAAAGCAACACAAACAGGGCAAAAATGCATTAAGTTAAGAAACATTTTGAGTCTCCCCTCCCCTCACAGTGCTTTGGTCCAAATGCCTGCTTTCCTCTTTTTCATCACCTACACACACACAGTCTGGTGAGAGAGAACAAAGTCAATAGTTGTGGAACTCCAGTAAGTAAGGCTGTCAAGGCTATTTTACTCACTTAAACATCGGATGAAGTGATTATTTTTTCTTTAATACAGATGATGCCAATGTATTTTTCAATGAGTCGCTATGTTAGCAAAAATAACGTTACTTGCTTGACGGAAAGGGTTGCCAGGTTTTCGCAACAAAAAACCTGCCCAATTGCTACTAAAAACTAGCCCAAACTAACCGCGTTTCGAGGGGGTCCCCCGGTAAAAATTGTATACCGGGGGCTAAAATACACGTTATTGGGGTCGCTTCAACCCGTGGACATGAAAAAGTGATAAAGTAGCCTTGCTAACACTGTTAACGTCTACAACGGACACGAGCACTGTCGTGGCGCGACCACAACAGCCTGAAGTAGTCTAATTTGGCACAGCCTCCCTGTTACACTAATAATAGCAAGGCTTTCCTCTGTGCATACTAGGGATGCAACGATTAACCACGAGCCGGTTGAAAATCGATTCAAATATGTGACGATTCAAATTGGTTAAGATGTTAAACAAATCGCGATTCATTTAGGGGTAGGAGTTTATATGAATGTATGTCTGAGGGGAAGTTTAGATGGTATTTTTTTCTTTTCATCTTGCCTCTGTATAATGCATATTAAAGTTTATAAGTGCAGCGCTGCTTTGTTTACAGCGGAAACCAAGGAAAAGCTTAAAGCGCCACCTGCTGGCAGAGAGTGAATCTGCGTCTCGTTCAGCTCAGCTTTCATGCAGATATTTTTTATGCATAGTTTCACAAAACTGAAGTCAAATCATTCAGTTTTTGCTTCAAATTTCTAAATTATACAACCTAATTTAGATTAAAAACTGTTCATGTTTAAAAACTCAGCATCATTGTTTGAATCATGATTAAAATTCAGTGGTTGCCTCTCATTTTAAATGGAAAGAGCACAGACAAAGCCTTAGTTTGTTTATATGAAGAGATTTTTTTGTTACTTATTTGCTTTGGGGCTTGTTTTAAAATTTCAATTTAGTTTTGTTATATACATTTACATTAGCCTATACTTACATTTTGTTATTTAGCTTTTCAATCAAAACCAACAAAAGTGCAATAATATGCAAGTGCTATATTAGTATATTATTATAGTGTTATATATCAATTTCATAAAGAAACGTGCAGCATTTTGTCCAAGCAATAATAAAAGGACACATTTAATTTATAATTTGTCTTAAATCTCATTTTGTAAGTCTCGTTCAGCTCAGCTTTCATGCAGATATTTTTTATGTATAGTTTCACAAAACTGAAGTCAACACATTCTGTTTTTGCTTCAAATTTCGAATTTTTCCTAATTTGGATTAAAAACTGTTCATGTTGCATGTATGCAGCATCTTTGTTTGGATCATGATTAAAATTCAGTGGTTGCCTCTAATTTTAAATGGAAAGAGCACAGACAAAGCCTTAGTTTGTTTATATGAAGAGATTTTTTTGTTACTTATTTGCTTTGGGGCTTGTTTTAAAATTTCAATTTAGTTTTGTTATATACATTTACATTAGCCTATACTTACATTTTGTTATTTAGCTTTTCAATCAAAACCAACAAAAGTGCAATAATATGCAAGTGCTATATTAGTATATTATTATAGTGTTATATATCAATTTCATAAAGAAACGTGCAGCATTTTGTCCAAGCAATAATAAAAGGACACATTTAATTTATAATTTGTCTTAAATCTCATTTTGTAAAAAAAAAAATTGTGAATCAAATCGAGAGTTGAGTGAATTGTTACATCCCTAGTGCATACATATCCTTACAAATACAATTTTAGCTGTACTATTTGTGTCCCCTTCAAAAATTGCTCTTGAGAAATTTTATGTTTATTGCCACCCCCCACCACCGTTAGACAAAATTTACATCCCTGGGTATGCCTAGGTAAAATATATATATATATTTTATACTGTTGCATAATTAAGTGATACAAAATGGAAGGTTTTCCTCATTTTCATTTCAGAAATACATCTTGGGTTTAATTTTTCACAAAATAATTGTTTAGGCTACTTTTTCATTTTATTTTTCCGAAGTGAACGGGCCTTTATTATGACATATCACAACTTGCTAGCAGGAGCTTCTCAGGTGCACTTAAAGGCAGTATTAGTATTTAGTTGATCTTTTAATTTCAACAAGTTTGCACACATGAGGCAACCTGCTCGACGTCAAATAAAAGCACTTTAATTAGGACACACATATTACATTCTTAAAAAATATCATAGAGTTCAGCTTTGAAAATGAAAACCAACCTGTTTGTTCCTCAGTATTTTCTTGCTTCACTCTAAATGTTTCTTCAATCCTCATGTCTTCACTCTCCTCTTTAATAAACGCCATCTTTATAATAGTGTGTCACGTGGATCCCAGCTGCTTCACCAGGAGTTTTTCTGTGTCTGGACACTGGAAAAAAAACAAACAGGAAAAACAGACAGTTAATGGTCTCTAATTGCTCGTATTAACCAAGACCTCCCAAAATCACACCTAAATTGCATATTTCACTTTCACGAAAACATTCGTTCTGGAACAGTGTTGTAAATGCAACTTAACCACTGATTTCTAGTCGTGTCCTCTTTTGGAAGGCCAAACAAAGTAGTTTCGCTTTCACAACGAAACACACAGCGCCTTCACGACATGGCGGCGTACGTGGCAGCAACGATAAAGTTACTCCTTTCTTTGCGTGAACATTTGGGCGGCGTTTTGCAAATCTTCCTACATTGTGACGTAGACATGTGGGGGCGTGTTAGAACGAGCCATTTTAGGAGGGCATGGACTTAACTTTTATAAAGAATATCTCTGTGTTTGAGACTTTAGGGATCTTATCTATTCACGAACAGCTTGTAACACTCCAAAGAGAAAGGAAAACTTGAAATCGCATGCGGGAAGTCGTGATGCGGGAGGGAATTCGTGGCCTAATGGTTAGAGAGTTGGACTTGTAACCCAAAGGTTGCGAGTTCGAGTCTCAGGTCCAGCAGGAATTGTAGGTGGGGGGAGTGGGGGAGTGAATGTACAGCGCTCTCTCCCACCCTCAATACCACGACTGAGGCTCTCTTGAGCAAGGCCCCCAACTGCTCCAACACGCGCCGCAGCATAAATGGCTGCCCACTGCTCCGGGTGTGTGTTCACGGTTCACTTTGGATGGGTTAAATGCAGAGCACTAATTCCTAGTATGGGAAACCATACTTGGCCACATGTCACGTCACTCACTCATATGACCCCTTTAAAAAGTAAATGGGGGGAAAAAAGTATACTATTATTAAAAGTGGTCTATACAGACTTCTTTTCACTGGAAAAGAGTGACCAGTGCATTATTCCTAAAGTGTTCATTATTCCTAAAGTGTTCCACAGAAGAAAGTAAGTCATACAGGTTTGGAGCGTTGCAAGTGGGTAAATGAAGACTTTATTTTCATTTTTGCATAACATATTCCTTTAATTAGGTCAGTAGAAAAGTAATGTTTTGGTTGTTAATGCATTTCACTTGACTCTAGCATGGTGTTCCATGTGCATATGATCCATTAGGAGCCCAGGACACTTCTGCAGTTTCCACAGTGATTCAGACACTCCTGTGGCTAATGCTTCTACTGACACACATTCATGATGAGGTTCTTTTAATCCCATCACAGAGAGACAGAAAGAGACATCATGAATGTCACTATTATGTGGCTCAGACGAGATGGAACAGTTTTGACCTTTATTTTAACAGGGAAGCAGCAGCAGCATCTTAAGATCTTGTGTGGATGGACAGACACAGGAGACGTATTCTGTAGCCTCTTATGAGCTACCTAAGCCTAAATGCTATTTTCTACAGTACAAAGTGGTTGATAGTAGGGGTGTGCGATATATATCGTCTGCGATAATATCGTAATTGTTGTTTTAACGATGTGTGATTTGACATTATCAAGTATTTTGCAAAAAACATTCAAAACACCCCTTCAGAGCGCACGCATACATTACGTGAAGTCTAGACTAGTGCGTGTGCGCATTTAGAGTGCGTTCTTTCACTGCATGATTCAGTCTATTAAACTGCATTTAGAATGATCACAAATTCAAGACATTATGGCAGAAAATTTATATATTTATACCACTTCATATAGTTATTCAATTTCACACGAAGAGTACAAATGTGACACTGAATTCAATAAACAATAAGTTCATTAAGAGACTTACGTTTTAGACACCATATTGCTTGTTTATGCTCTATTTCGCCAACAAAAATCATCCCGAATACAACCACAGCGCTGTTTTGTGTCTCTGAGCAACATGACAGTGTCTCGTTCCTGAATGAATCAACTGTTTAAATGATTCGGTTCAATCGCAATGATTCACTTATTAACAGTAACTTGCTGACACCTGCTGGCGGTTTTCATTTCAAATTTTCGTTTTTTCATGTTTTAAATCATTTCAAATATCAGTATTCAACATTTTATGTTTAATATATTATGCAGAATTTTAAGGCTTAATATAATTTAAACGGATGAGTTATAAAAAAATTCACCCCCCTCACAGTTGTCACAAAGGACAAAATTAGCTATATAGACCAAAATAATTTTTTGAACCAGGCTGTAAACATGTTTTTTTCTGCTGTAAAGTTGGGCATTTTAACATGGCGAGTCTATGGGACTGACTCCCTTTTGCAGCCAGCCTCTAGCGGCCAGTTGATGAATTACAGTTTAAGTCACTTCCGTGTTGGCTTCACGAGAGAGCGGGAGGTTGCCGCTCGGTGTAAATACATCTAAATGCCACTTCAGATGCAGCTTCTGTGTTGATTTCATTCGCTTGGTAACAGCCCAAATGTCTTATTATTCTAATTCCCTGATTAAATGTAAGAATTTGACTCAAAAGTTAATGGACACTTTTAGAAAAAACGGCTTTATAAAGGTAAAAATGTCCATAAAATGTAAAAATCACTTTAAACTTATTGGAAAAGATTAATTTCTATCAGTATGAACAGACCACCACACAGAATATGAAGAATATTATAATATTTTAGTAATATGCATGCTAATAAACAACTAATGAACAGCGAGAATTGTTTCTTAAAATAAAGTGTTACTATATACAGTGGGGGAAAAAAGTATTTAGTCAGCCACCAATTGTGCAAGTTATACCTATGATGAAAATTACAGGCCTCTCTCATCTTTTTAAGTGGGAGAACTTGCACAATTGGTGGCTGACTAAATACTTTTTTGCCCCACTGTATATATATATTATGTGTGTGTGTGTGTAAATATGTCACACCTTCAAACTGTTTGGACTTTGTTTTCAGTTTGCACCGTTTTTACTGTAAATTAGTTGTCATGATTTCTGATTAGTTGTCATTTAGTTCAGATGTGTCATTAATTATCCTACTTAAGTCCCCTGTGTCTAGTCATTTGCTGTCAGGTCTCGACTATGTTCCATGTGTTGGATGTTCAATTCTCCCTGTTTGGGTTTATCGGCCTGTAGATTTATTAAAGACTGCCTATACCTTCATCATCGTGTTTGTGTGTACTACAACACAGCGTGGTGACAAATCCAACAAAAGGTTTATATATAAGCATATTATTGTACATGTCAAAGGCTACCCATATGCAAAAAAAAAACAAAAACGAGGAGATATATAGATATATAATTTAAACATAATAAAATATATAAATATAATATAACATATAATAACTAATATATTTTAACAAATATATATTCATAATATTTCTTATATATTATTACGATATATATATATATTTTACCATATATTCTCTTGCTTGTAACATGCTGTTTTAGTTATTTTTATATATTCATAATATTTCTTATATATTATTACTTTATTTTACCATATATTCTCTTGCTTGTAACATGCTGTTTTAGTTTTTTTTGTTTTTTTCAAATATTTTATTTATAGGATACAGTATAAAGTGAAAGACTGCTGTCTATTGGAAAAGAGAGCCAAAAACATTAAGAATTGAAAAATCTATTTTGTGATTGATTGCAAATGTAGTCTAACTTTAAGCATCACACAAGTTATTTAATGCATAGTTATGGATGTGCAAAGCTATTGAGTATTGCCTAAAACTTCTGTCTTAACTCCCCATTTCATCATTTAAGATCAAATCTGAATTTGTTTTCTGTAACGGCATAAAGTGGGAAATTTACGAAAATGTTATTCTACAGTACCTCTTCAAAATAAGGACTTGCAATAATATTAGGAGTCAGCTGTCTTCGGTAGTCCTTAAGATATCAGCACAATAACACACTCAGCAAAATATCGTCTGATTATCGTTATCGAAAATATCGAGATATCATTTTTTTGTCAATATCGCACACCCCTAGTTGATAGACTGTAAATGATCAACTTTGTAACTAAATATATATCATACCTCCTTAATGAAGATGCAGTTGATAAACAAAAGTAGATAAATATAGATAAAACTGTAGCGGTTTGACATGCTTTAATTCATTGCATTGAAGTTACTCCACTTTGACCAGAAGATGACCTTAACATTTGGTGTTAAGAAAAACAGCGAATAATCATAATAAAATAAAATAAATTAGTTTAATGTCTTCTCTCATCAGCACTTGCCAGTGACCGAATTCGTGTTTACAATGAACTGATTCACGATATAGAGAACAAACTAAGACGTAAACATAACGTTAATTCATTTTACATAAAGCATTAGAGTAACTAAATAATGATTATATAATATAATAATAATATATTCAATAATTAGTATAAAAAAGATAACACTTTTTATTCATTAAAAACACTTAAACACTTTGAAAGCTTCAAAGCACAAACCTTTCTACAGCCTGAGCGCGGACGCTGGAGAGCGGCGGAATGCGGCGCAGCCTTACGACGTCACATCGCCGGACCAAAATAAAAGTCCCGTTCACACGTTCAAATCACAAAAGTGAATAGAAGTCTGCATACAGAAAACACATACAGATAATTAGATGCATTGCAATGCTGATATGAAAGATTATGTATCAGTGAATAAAACAAAAGAAGTACTCTTCTGGACACGTTTTGGAATTTATGACAATATATAATGATATAACGAAAGACTTCTGTGTGCCCCCCCCCCCCCCCCCCCCCCCCCCCCCCCCAAAATTAATTACTACAATAACATTGTAGCCTTGGCCAAATATTTTATACACAAAATCGTGATTCATAAATAAATAAACATTTATAAATTAAATAAATAAATAAAACATTTCTAAAAGCACACAAATATATTAAAATGCAATGAAACCGTCTGATCTCTTGCAACATGTTGAGGTTTTCATGTCAAGTTAGCGATTACTGAAAACTGACTAGCCTATTTGTGTCATTTTGTTAGACTCTTATTTTGAATTCAAGAACATAACAAAAATCCTGCAATAAACATGTGCGTTATTATAATTATTATTTCAATTATTATTTGAAATGGGCAGATATTCGGCTACGATCTCCGTAACTAATATGCCTATATGTGATCTTATTCGTGCATGACTTGATATTCATTATCTTTTAAAAAAAAAAAAAATCAAAATTTTTCTTACTAAGCAAAACTAGCAGCTATAGTAGCAGAAATGAAAGTAAAGGTAGGCACACGCGCAGTTTTACACTCGGTATTTTATAGTTGCTTAGGCAGGAACATACTTGCTCTTGACTTGGAAAACCAGGAACATTTTGAAAACACGTACGGCACATGAAAGTGACTTAACATCAGTAACCATCAAATACTTAAAGTAAATTAAACAAATATGAAATTTGAATTGCTATAGATATGTATCTATCCTGTATTGTATATCTATTTATTGTATATGTATGTTTTTATTTTATTTTTACATAGGCTAATTCAATTAAATGTCCAGGTGAGAGCGGGGCACAAAGTAACACTTTTTGACTTTCTCAAATTGTGTACATCCACATGGGGTTCAGAGTATAATTTTTTTTATCCACAGTAATTTCACACTTGTTTAGTACAAATATGTCGCTTTGTTTCATAATTACAGTGTATACCTTTTTCTTTATTGACCCTCAAAAATTGAAAGTGAAATGTGACAACATGCCCCGTAGGTGGGGTACATTGTAACATCTGAGGGGCACGTTGTAACATGACCACATAACAGCTTAAAATCTTATCTGATCACATGAAAAAAATATACAAGACAAACTAAAATATTTTGTCAATAAAATAAAATAATCATTTATTTCAAATAAAATAATGACGTTTTTTAAGAATTAAAAATAATCTGATTTTGGAGTTTGACAATGAACACATTGCAACCATGCTTGGGACGGCCCACTTAAACGAGCCAAAATGCTTTACATGTCTTGAAATAATAATTTCTTAACACTAAACATTGACTATCAGTCTTTATTCACCTGTTTCTCGTCGTTTATCATTCAAATTTATTAAAGTAAATAGTGTAAATTGCATCGCTAATGTCATAGAATAGCACATTGTAACGCAGTGTTACAACGTGCCCCATCTGCGCTACTGGAATTTAAAACTGGTTACTGTCTTATGATAGTTAGCGAAGCATTAAAAAGTTATTTAAACTGATAAATAACAGATTGGAGATTAAAATAATAGCAGATTTGTCTAATTTTAAATGAGTAATAAAAACTGAGATGAAAAATTTACTTTTACTTTTTTATTTTATTAATTTTTTCAGCGATATCTTCAAAAGACGTTTGAATTTTGGCACACTTTTTTTGTCTATATAATGTTGATATGGTAACTAGTAAATGCTGTAAATTTGGTTATGCTAGCATGTGTGGAAATATTTCAACCACGTGTGTTAAAATATTTTAACTTTGTGTTACTTTGTGCCCCGTGCTCCCCTACGATCTGTCTTTAGATGACTGTCTTTAGATGCTGTCTTTAGATTTAGACTGTCTTTAGATGCTATTTATAACATGGAAAACTGTGAAAATGTAATGTTCTTTTTAGTTCATGCAATATGAACTAACAGAGAACTTTGTGTTTACATCCATTAACACAATTGGATTTACTGGATAAGGATTAGGAATACCATTTAGAATTAAGAATACTAAAAATACTGGTCCCACTTTATATTAAGTGGCCCTAATACCTGTGTACTTACATAGTAACTAGATGTGTACATAGTATGTAACCACAGTGTAAGTACACATTGGTACATAGTATCTAGAGCTGTAATATTTCTGTAACTACACACATGTAACAACCCTCCGAATGGAAAGTGCAAATGTGTAACAGGACATATATAACTACATTTTGTAACAACAATATGTATAAGAGTAATTGGAACAATTTAATCCAGGGGGTGGAGATGGGTAGGTTTAGGGATATGTAAAGTGGGAGGAGTTGGATCTCAAGTTGGTGGAGTTGGTGAACCACCGTAATACCAGTGTACTTACATGGTAACTCCTCAGGAACTGTCTACTTAATATAAAGTGTAACATTCTGGACACCAACCACAATTTATATGTAAAGCCTAACTTACTGGCCGCTGCTGTGTAACATCAGAGTAATTACATGGTAAATCCATATGAATTGTTTACTTAATATAAAGTGTAACACTTTCTTTACCAAAATGTGCTGTTAGTCCTGTTACACATTTGTACTTTCATGACCAAAAAGTGTTGTTACCAATGTCATGTTACACATTTGTACTTGCACATACCATTCAGTGGGTTGTTACATGTGTGTAGTTACACAAACATTACAGCTCTAGATACTATGTACCAATGTGTACTTACACTGTGGTTACATACTATGTACACATCCAGTTATTATGTAAGTACACAGGTATTAGGCCCACTTAATATAAAGTGGGACAAAAATACTTTTACTCAGTTTCTTCCAGTTAACATATTTTAGAGTTTGCCATAACAAGAAAGTGGTATTTTAATTAATATGCATGACTTCTCTGGAAATTACAATTTTAATATTAATATATTTAATATAATACTTTTAATATTAAGCTTCCTTGTATAAGCCTATCTATGCTTAGATTTTTAGCTGTTGTTTTATTTTAAATAAGCCATCATGTGGACCTCTTGGAATTTTGATGATTTTGCACTAGGGAGTGGGACGACCCCCTGGTTGAGAACTACTGCATTATATAAGTACATTGGACAGCATTGTTACGACCCTCTCCTATTGCTCAGCCATGATATGTCTTGTGTGAATCAAGAGCCATTAAAGGCAAAAGGTGAGAGTCTTGGTAATTCAGCCAATTTGACTTGCAATAAAGAGACTGAGCTTGGTAAAACCTCTTTTAAATATGCAGCAACTTCAGATTGGAATCGTCTCCAAAAGGAGATGAAGTTACAAAACTTAGTGTCTTTATTATGTAATCTAGAGAGCAACTTCATGATGTGTAATTGTTTTTAACCGGTTATATGTTGGTTTTGTAATGTATGTTGTAACTATGTTTTTTATTTGTATATGCAATCTTGGCTGCCCATCTTGGCCAGGACACTCCTGGAAAAGAGATTTTAATCTCAGTGAGTCTTTCTCCTGGTTAAATAAAGGTACTACTACTGCTATGCATTTCCATGAAGCCTGCGTGAATCATGGAGAAAACACCAACATTCCACACTGAAGATCTTTCTCCAGGATGCAGGTATATCAAAGTCTTCATATGGTCTCAATATAAAATCAAATAATTGTAATTTATTAGAATTTTTATTATTTCAGATCTATTCACTTGTGTCTATTTTATTAAATGCCACAGGCAGAGATCAAACTCACCGGATTCCAGCTGTGTCCATGAAGAATGTCCGGTCTACTGACATGCCAGTAACACTTAAGAAAAGACACACATCAACTGATCTGAGGTACAACATTAGATACATAGATAGATAGACAGATAGATTTACCTTTTTAATTTATGCTGTAATCTATTATTTCAATCTTTCAGTCATGATTCTCGACTGGTCATAAGCACATTCAAATCAAAGCTGATGAAGAAGTTTCAGTGTCTGTATTAAAGAACAGCAAAGCATGGAAACCCAACACTCCTGAATGAGATTGAAATAGCGCTGTACATCACAGAGAGTCAAAGT
The DNA here is from genome assembly GCF_001515645.1 of Sinocyclocheilus grahami. Taxonomy (NCBI): domain Eukaryota; kingdom Metazoa; phylum Chordata; class Actinopteri; order Cypriniformes; family Cyprinidae; genus Sinocyclocheilus; species Sinocyclocheilus grahami. The sequence goes on from NW_015505691.1 coordinate 1,025,511, forward strand.
GCAGAGATCAGTAATGAGCATGAGGTGAGACACCTTGAGACACAATACAGGAGAGCAGCAGAAACAGAGGACACACCCATCAAATGCAGTGACATCTTTAGACCTTTACTTGGACAAAACAAACCTATCCGAACTGTGTTGACAAAGGGAGTCGCTGGCATTGGGAAAACAGTCTCTGTGCAGAAGTTCATCCTGGATTGGGCTGATGGGAAAGCAAATCAGGACATCCAGCTCGTATTTCCACTTCCTTTCAGAGAGCTCAATTTGATAAAGGACAAAAATCTCAGTTTTCCAGATCTTCTGCAGGTTTTCTTCCCTGAAACAAAAGAAATAGAAATATCCAATGAAGTGTTGTTCATCTTTGATGGCCTGGATGAGTGTCGTCTGTCGCTGGATTTTCAGAGCGATGTGAGGTTGTGTGTTGTAAGTGAATCAGCTACAGTGGACGTGCTGCTGATGAACCTAATTACAGGGAATCTGCTTCCCTCTGCTCTCATCTGGATCACCTCCAGACCAGTAGCAGCTGACCTCATTCCCTCTGAGTGTGTCCATCGAGTGACAGAGGTACATGGCTTCAATGATCCACAGAAGGAGGAATACTTCAGAAAGAGAATTAGTGATCAGAGTCTGGCCAACAGGACCATCTCACACCTGAAGTCATCAAGGAGCCTTTTCATCATGTGCCACATCCCAGTGTTCTGCTGGATCTCAGCCGCTGTTCTAGAGAAGATGTTGAGTCAAGCAGAGAGTGGAGAGATTCCCAAGACTCTCACTCAAATGTACACACACTTCCTGATCCTTCAGACCAACATCAAACATCAGAAGGACTATGAGAAGAAAGTAAAAGATGAAGACATAATTCTCAAACTGGGGAAACTGGCTTTTCAACAGCTTGTGAAAGGCAACCTGATCTTCTATGAGGAAGATCTGAGAGACAGTGGCATTGATGTGACAGAAGCATCAGTGTACTCAGGATTGTGCACTCAGGTCTTCAGAGAGGAGTGGCTTGAATCAGGGAAAAGTCTTCTGCTTTGTTCATCTAATCATTCAGGAACATTTAGCAGCTCTGTATGTGCACCTCTTCTTTAAAAATCAAGAACATAAATGTGTTTGACCAAACCAAAAAATGTGTTAAAGTTTCAAATCAAAATAAATAGAATTCAATATTTGAGCTGCATTAGAAAGCTATGGATGAGGCTTTACAGAGTAAGAATGGACATCTTGATCTTTTCCTACTGGGTTTTTCAATGGAGCCCAATCAAACTCTCTTACAAGAACTACTGGCACAGACAGGAAGCAGTTCCTACAACAAAGAGGAAACAGTGCAATACATCATGCAGAAGATCACAGAGAATCACTCTCTAGATAGATCCATCAGTCTCTTCCACTGTCTGAATGAACTGGGTGATGATTCACTGATACAGGAGATCCAAGGCTATTTGAAATCTGGAAAAATAAGAAGAACCAAACTTTCCTCTTCACAGTGGTCAGCTGTTGCTGACAAAACATAATATGAATGTGTTTGATGTAAAAAGGTTTAGTGGAGCACAACATACAGCAGATGAAGTCCTGCAGAAATTGCTGCCTGTAGTTAAAGAATCCAGATCCAGAAGTTTGGTAAGTAACACTGATAACAATCACTACGCTGAATAAAAAAAGTCTTATCTGAAAAATAGAATTGTGTATTATCTGGTATATACAGTGGTGTGTTTTTATTTTTTGCATATTTGTCACACTTGAATGATTCAGATCATCAAACAAAGTATAATATTACACAAAGATAACATACAAAAATGTAAATACAAAATGCAGTTTTGAAGTAATGATTTAATTTATTAAAGGGGTCATATGATGCTTTTTTAAAGATCATTATTTTGTATATTTGGTGTAACAGAATATGTTGACATGCTTTAATGTTCAAAAAACACATTATTTTTCAAATACTGTACATTATTGTAGGTCCTCTATGCCCCGCCTCTCTCAAACGCTTCATTTTCTACAAAGTCCCTCCTTCCGACAAGCGCAGTCTGCTCTGATTGGCCAGCTGACCCAGTGCATTGTGATTGGCCGAACACCGCAAGCACTCGTCGGAAATGTAACGCCCCTTACCTTAATTGCAAGCTTCATCTTTCAAAATAAATGTAAAGAAAGAGCCCGAAAGGGGAACAGAGTCGCGTGACAGACACAGTGATGAAGCTGGTATGTGTTTGCAGTACACAAGCCACGGTTAAGACAGCTGACTCCACTGTGATCTCTCTCTCACTCTCTGTCACACACACGATGCGCAAAACTCTGCATTTGAACAGTCAATAGCAAATACTTAAACTAATAACAAAACAGTAGCTGATTCAGAAGCGCCAGATTGTCATAGCAAAGTCAGAATTACCTCCTCTCCTAGGTTCACGAAACGGTCATCCATAAAATGCATTGCTGTTCTGTTGTAAGTGATCTTAAAGATTCCTAAATGCATCTACTTTCGGAAGGCCAAATAAAGTGCTTTTGCTTTCGCCTAGAAACACACAGCGTCTCCCTGACATGCTGCTTCAACACTAACTGCGGTTACTGAAACCACGCCTTCTTTCTTTGCGTGAACATTTGGGCGGCATTATGCAAATATTTCCACATAGTGAGGTAGATATGTGGGGGCGTGTTAGAACGAGCCGTTTTAGGGGGGGCGTGGCAGAGTCTTAACTTTGATAAAGTATATCTCTTTGGTTTTGAGACTTTAGTCTTTGCAACTTCAGGGATCTTATCTATGCACAATCAGCTTGTAACACTCCAAAGAGAAAGGAAAACTTGAAATCGCATCATATGACCCCTTTAAGGGAAAAAAGCTGTCCAAACCTGCCTGGTCCTACATGAAAAAGTAATTGCCCCCTAAATCTAATAACTGGTTGTGCCACCCTTTTCAGCAACAACTGCAATCAAGCATTTGCGAAAACTGGCAATGAGTGTTTCACATCACTGCGGAGGAATTTTGGCCCACTCTTCCTTTTTGGCCTTCCACATTGGAGGGTTTTCGAGCATGAATGGACTGTTTAAGGTCATGCCACAGCATCTCAATCGGATTTAAGTCCAGACTTTGATTTGGCCACTCCAAAACCTTCATTTTGTTTTTCTTGAGCCATTCAGAGGTGGACTTGCTGGTGGGACTTGCTTTGGGATCATTGTTCTGCTGCATAACCCAAGTGCGCTTGAGCTTGAGGTAACAAACTGATGGCTGGACATTCTCCTTCAGGATTGTCTGATAGAGAGCAGAATTGATGGTTCCATCAATTATGGCAAGTCGTCCAGGTCCTGAAGCTGCAAAGCAGCCCCAGACCATCACACTACCACCATCACCACCATGTTTGACTGTTGGTATGATGTTCTTTTTATGAAATGCTGTGTTGGTTT
>NW_015505691.1:1029992-1045106 GCF_001515645.1 Sinocyclocheilus grahami
TTAATCACAGTTCTTTCATGATTTAACAGGAGGGGGCAATTAATTTTTCACGTAGGACCAGGTAGGTTTGGACAGCTTTTTTCGCTTAGTAAATGAAATCATAATTTAAAAACTGCATTTTGTATTTACTTGCATCTTTGTGTAATATAAAAATTTGTTTGATGATCTGAATCTTTAAAGTGTGACAAATATGCAAAAAATGAAAAAAAACAGGAAGGTGGCAAAAACCTTTTCACGGCACTGTAGAGAGTTATATCAATTAAATACAACAAAAGAAGTCAAACAGTATTTACATGTTTTCAATTCTGTTCATTTTTTAATTCGCTATGATTTTCAAACAACACCAAATACAGGAGTACTCAAACAAGAGAGTTGCTTCCTAGATATTTCCTCTGCTGTTTACTGTCAATTGCAAAATGTGACCAAAACCTTACCTTGGTTCACCAGTTTTCTCATAGTATGATGTAAAAGAAAATAGAACACATCTCCATAAAAAAATGAAGATGCATGGATGGTGTGCAAATGTTTGTGTATGTAAAGTAAAATGTTTAGCCCAACAAATTTTCACACCAAATATTCATCTTGGTATGAACAGGTCTTAGGTCTCTCTTTTTGACTGTCAGAGTGAAGAGTGTCATTGTTCTCTACAGGATAATCGATTGTGGTGTTGTAAGGATGGTTTCCCTACGGTGGTTCAGGCTGTAGGATTGCCGAATGACTAAAGAAACGTTATCAGCACGATGGTATAAAACTGTACATTTCTAGTCTATTACCACCCACTGCCACTTATACCAACGACGGAAATAAGCGCAGTTAGAATAGCTAAATATGTGGGAGAGCGTTGCTATTGTGTGACTATTGTATTGCAATAGGTAACACTTTAAGATGAACCTTGAATCAAGACTAGTTAGCACATAATTAATAATTGAAATGGTTTAATAACAATATTTTGTTATGGTTACACTTGAATTGGTTACAAAATAGATGAAGGATGGTAAAACATGAACAATTAATTGTACCCAGCATGTGTGTAAAATATTACCTGAGAGAGAGAGAGAGAGAGAGAGGGCAGAGCCCCAAGAAGAGAAAGGCAGCAAAGGAAAGAGCCAGAGCAACAGTTACAGTCCTCTTTTATCCCTTCCTTGACCATGTGACTAAAAACCAAATGTGAGACATTCAAACTGACCAATCAGCAGATTATAACTTCACCCACTGGGCAAAAGGTGTGACAATTAGCAGACCCCCGGTGTATACACATGTTGGCCTACAGGCCTTGATCACTATCAGCACCTCTGTGCCTTCAGGAATGCCAAATGGCCCTTTTGTTACTGAAGATAGGTTTGGGACAGGAAAGCAGACGTCTTTGATAATTATTGACCTTACAGTGTCACAGATGAAGGCTGTACTGCTCTGGCTTCAGCTTTGAGATCAAATTCCTCACACGTGAGAGAACTGGATATGTCGTTAAATAAACTAGGACACACAGGACTAAATCTGCTCTCTGCTGGACTGAAGGATCCTCACAGTAAACTGGAGAAACTTGCGTATGATCTCTCTGAGAATTACACACATGCAGGAAATCACAAACAAATATTCACAGATAGTTATAGTTATAGCAGCTCTAACAAGGAATTAGACAACTGCTTATTAAAAAAAATAAAATAAATGGATACGAAAAATTGATTCCAATGATCTGAAATCTAAAATGAGATGAAACTAACTAAACTACATTTTTGTTCAAAGTGCTTTTGAAAGAAGTCATGTATGCTCACCAATGGTGCATTTATTGGATCAAAAATAAAGTAAAAACAGTAAGGCTATGTTCACACTTGGTGTCTTTTTTGTAGCTGCCAGCATTTGTTTTACATTATAATCCTATGGAGTAATCCGTGTTTTCAAAAAAGTCCTGAGTGCTTTTTAAAACGCCACTGCCGGTGTTGTGCCGAATTCTGCACCCCTGCCAGATTATGCACCCCCTCGTTGAAGTCGCTACCTGATTGCCTAATCCTAACGCCACCCTGAATCCTAACCCCTCCCCCACACCTACTCCTAAACCTACCAATACTACGGGGTGCATAATCTGGCAGGGTGCAACTTTCGGCACCACACCGTTTGCTGACCTCTTTTTCTGCAGCTCAGAACGTCTTTTCAAGTCTAAAAAAGTTAAACTTTTCTGGAAAAAAAAACGCCCTACGTCAAGCGCCTTTTTGACAGCTGACCAATGACAAGCGAGTGGCAATTCGTTTCCATAACAACAAAAACAACAAGAAAAATGGAAAAGATAGCCGATAGATTAGTTCGTACTAGTATCGGAGCTCAAGGAGTTGTATGATATGAGCACAAAACTGTATCTAACTTAGTCTAAAATATGCCACAAACCGTGTATCATTCAACCGGATCTCCTGGACTAAATTGTTGTAAGCACCATACTGTTTCCTTCCCCGTATAATGTCGCGCACCCACAAACATCGTTGTGAACCGACATTCTCCTCCCTGTTAACTTCAAAAGGCAAAGAAAGAGCCAACTGTTTACTCTTTCTCTACATTTCTGCAGACTTCTTCCGTCTTCCAAAATGCTGCCAGCTTTTAATTTTAATAAAAAAAGCGCTCAATAAAAAAGAATATTATGTTGTGTATTTGATGTAATGAAATGTGTTTATGCGGTTTAAGGTTCAAAAAACACATTATTTTCCACATACTGTACATTATTGTTGCTCCTCTATGCCCCGCCTTTCTGAAACGCGTCGATTTTTACAAAGCTCATCGGTCTGAAAAGCGAGGTGTATGCTGATTGGCCAGCTATCCAGTGCGTTGTGATTGGCTGAATACCTCAAGCGTGTGACAGAAATGTTACGCCCCTTAACACACTGTCTGTGATGCCGTCTCCAACTGTCTGTGATGCAAATCCAATAAAACCATTACAAACGAGGCATTTGTTGCAACCAGTGGGGACATAATTACTGATCATAATGACTTATACTGTGTTTTTACACGTTGCGTAACGAGCAGCGTACACATAAAACCATGTCTGCATTTGTGATCGGCGAAACGACAAACAAAAAGCTCTACTCATGTTTGAAACATCAGTGACAAATTCTTTAAATATAAAAAATGTGCTTACAGGCTGTGAGTCAGAAGCGGCAGACTGTCCTTGCAAAGTTGAAATCGCCCCACTTTATAGAACAGCCTTTGAGCACAGACCCATTGTATGCTACTCTGCAGATTCAGCAAACAGTCCTCCATAAAATGCGTCACACAGCTTCGCACACGGCGGGCTTGAGTGAGGAATGGCAGGCGGACTTGAGAACGGCGCAGCCGGCGGATTCGACGAAGGAGCGGCCGGCAGGCTTGCGGCAACCACATGTGACAACCCCGGGCTGGACTCCGCTTCGTCCACTTGAGAACGGCGCAGCCGGCGGATTCGACGAAGGAGCGGCCGGCAGGCTTGCGGCAACCACATGTGACAACCCCGGGCTGGACTCCGCTTCGTCCACGGTGAAAGCCGATCCGGTGATCCACAGCGCGAAGTTAATGCATTTCCTCAGCGAACAGCATGGATCAGCTCTAGGCATGACGAAGCGGATATCGTCCTCTTTTGGAAGGCCAACCAAAGTAGTTTCGCTCTCACAACGAAACACACAGCATCTCCACAACATGGCGCTGGCGGCAACAATACTACAGCGAGAATAAAAGTTACACCTTCGTTCTTTGCGTGAACATTTGGGAGGCGTTATGCAAATCTTCCCACACCGTGACGTAGACATGTGGGGGCGTTTAAACGAGCCGTTTTAGGAGGGCGTGGACAAGTCAACTTTTATAAAGAATATCTCTTTGGATTTGAGATTTTAGTCTTTGCAACTTTACAGATCTTCTTTATGCAGCTTGTAACACTCCAAAGAGAAAGGAAAAATTTTAATCGCATCATATGACCCCTTTAACGTAAACGCTTGTGAAAACCACAGCACGGGCTCTGACAGAAACGGAAACACTTCTCAAACTTTTCCCCAAAAAAACTCCACCCACACACGAGTGCGCAGACTCGTTCTTCAGAAGAACACCCAACCCCTTAAAGGGATAGTTCACCCAAAAACTTTTGTTTATCTGCTTACCCCCAGGGCATCCAAGATGTAGGTGACTTTGTTTCTTCAGTAGAACACAAAAGAAGATTTTTAACTCAAACCGCAGTCCGTTGCAGTCTGTCAGTCATATAATGGCAGTCAATAAGCTCCACAGCTTATTAAAAAAAAAAGTAAAAAAAAAACACCCAGACAAAACCAAATTAAACCCTGCGGCTCGTGACGATACATTGATACATATATGACTGACAAACTGCAACGGTTTGAGTTAAAAATCTTCGTTTGTGTTCTACTGAAGAAACAAAGTCACCTACATCTTGGATACCCTGGGGGTAAGCAGATACACATCACATTTTCATTTTTGGGTGAACTATCCCTTTAAAGCCCCTATTCAAAAAGAACACATAACACAGGAACAGAACATGCGTGTCTTAAATCACACCTGACAGAACATAACACACTTTTTAGACTTGCTACAATATTTTTATATTCCTAGTTTATTCCTGTGATGGAAAATTTGGATTTTTTAGCATCATTTTTCCAGCGATCAGTGTCACATGATCCTTCAGAAATCATTCTGATATGCTGCTTTGCTGCTCAAGAAACATTTCTCATTATTAATAATGTCCAATGTAATCAACAGTTGTGCTGCTTAATATATTGGTGTAAACCATTATGCATTTTTTTCAGGATTCTTGGATGAGTAGAAAGTTCAAAGGAACAGCGTTCATATGAAATAGAAACATTTTGATCAATTTATTGCATACATTCTTAATAATTGCATTCTTTCTTTCTTTCTTTCAAACAATCAATAAATAAATAGAATTAAGTCTGCAAGTAGGATGCAAGTTATAATCAACATTCAAATATTTTTCAGTACATAAATATCATAAAGATGTGTTGAGTGGATTTTGGTGTACTCATAAAAAAGGATTCCTGCATTATTGATCAATTTAAATCAATTGAAATTATTATTGACCAAATACTTATTTTCCACCATAATTTGCAAATAAATTCTTTAAAAATCCTACAATGTGATTTTCTGGATTTTTTTTTCTCATTTTGTCTCTCATAGTTGAGGTATACCTATGATGAAAATTACAGGCCTCTCTCATCTTTTTAAGTGGGAGAACTTGCACAATTGGTAGCTGACTAAATACTTTTTTTCCCCACTGTAAGACATCTATATATAACTGGTCTTAATGTAGTCATAGCCTTAATGTGCTGTGAATTAAGTGTCTCTTTCTGATTATCTAAGCTGTGTATCCTCTTTAGAGTGCTATTGTTCTCTACAGGTTATGGAGGTGTGGTGTCACAGGTGAAGGTTGTGCTGCTCTGGCTTCAGCTCTGAGATCAAACCCCTCACACCTGAAACATCTGGATCTGATTCAATATAAAATAGGCACCACAGGACTAAGTCTGCTCTTTGCTGGACTGAAGGAGCCTCACTGCAAACTAGACAAACTATTGTAAGATTGTTTAAACATGTCAGTATCCTCCTCCATTTATGGTAAATAATGAAAAATATATTTCTCTCAAGTCACTCTGACAGAATGAAGAGTGTCATTGTTCTCTACAGATTGACTGATTGTGGTGGCAAATGAAGGTTATGCTGCTCTGGATTCAGCTCTAAGATCAAACCTAAGAGAACTTTGTTTGTCTGGAAATAAACTAAGATACCCAGATGTAAAGCTGCTCTCTGCTGGACTAAAGGATCCTCAGTGTAAACTGGAGAAACTTTGTTAAATAATCTCTCTTAGATTCACACACAATGGTACTCACAAATAAATATTTGCTTATAGTTCATAGTTGAAGCAATTTAAAGGATGTAAAATCCACCTATTCAGATCAAATCTCTTTCTTAGCTTAAAAATAAAACTGTACACAGATAAACAGGTTGATATAAATAAGAAGAGAGTTTAAAAAGTTGGAGCTGATACTGCAATGTGTGCAAAAGTTTTACAAAATGACATTAAAATGTCTTGTAATGTGTGACATGAAAAACAGAATTGGTGTTCAATGGAAAACAGAACTGGCGTTCAATGGGAGCACAATGTTGTGTTAAATAAAAAGAGACATCTGGGCATGAAAGGTGACATACAGCTAGTGCTATTTTGACAATGTTATTTATGATTTAATATAAAAAATTTAATAACCTATAAAACTGTTAAAAGTTTAAGCTGGCATGGCTGAAAGCTGTTGTCCCTAGTTCTAGGTCTATTGAACAGATTACAGTTCTATTTCACTTTATCAAATTATTTAAGTTATTTCAAAGGGCATTAAAGCCTAGAACAGCAAGACAAAAAATGTCTTGAGATTAAAAAAAACTTGGAAAAAAGTCTTAAGGTTTGATTACTGTAGCACAACAGTGCTGTGTTCTTCTCATTTAAGTACACATTTCAGTGAACAATTCTCCACACCACAAACTGTCAAACATCTTACCAGCAAACATACATTCGGCCACGTCCTTCTCTCCACTCTCAGAGGCAGAAGTCTCTAAACTCATCCTTTCCAATCATCCTACTACTTGTCCACTTGATCCTATTCTATCTCATCTCCTTCAAGCCATTTATCCTTCAGTTGTACCTGGTCTCATTCACATCATTAACACATCCCTTCACACTGTTGTCTTTCCCTTTGCATTTAAACAGGCTTGGATAACCCCACTACTTAAGAAACGCTCTCTTAACCCAGCACTTTTAGAAAACTATAGACGGGTATCCCTTCTTCCATTCATTGCAAAAATACTTGAACGAGTTGTGTTCAACCAAATCTCTGCCTTTCTCACAAACAACCTCCTGGACAGCAACCAGTCTGGCTTCAGAAGTGAACATTCAACCGAGACTGCCTTGCTCTCGGGTTGTTGAAGACTGGCAAGAGCAGCTTCCACATCTTCAATACTTATCTTGCTGGATCTATCTGCTGCTTTTGATATTGTTAACCACCAAACCCTCCTGTCAACCCTCTTGGCAAAAGGCATCTCAGGAACCGCACTCCAGTGGTTCAAATCTTACTTCTCAGATAGGTCCTTCAAGGTATCTTGGAGGGGTGAGGTGTCCTAGTCGGAACATCTAGCTACCGGGGTGCCTCAGGGCTCAGTTCTTGGACCAGTTATCTTTTCTATCTACATTGCATCACTAGGTTCAGTCATTCAGAAACATGGCTTATCATATCACTGCTATGCTGATGACACTCAACTCTACCTCTCATTCCATCCTAATGATCCAACAATAGCTGCTCGCATCTCAGCTTGTCTAACAGACATTTCATGCTGGATGTAGGACCATCACATTAAACTTAACCTTGCCAAGAAAGAACTGCTTGTGGTTTCAGCTAGCCCATCACTTCATCACAATTTCTCCATCCACCTTGGCACACCAACCATAACACCTTCCAGGACAGCCAGGAACATTGGAGTTGCAATTTATGATCAGCTGAAATTCACAGACCAAATTGTTAGAACTGCCAGGTCCTGCAGATTTGCCTTATACAACATAAGGAAGATCAGGCCCTTTATATCGAAACATGCTGCACAACTCCTTGTTCAAGCTCTTGTTCTGTTCAGGCTGGAATATTGCAGTGCTCTCTTGGCAGGTCTTCCAGCCAGTTCTATCAGATTAGTCTTTAACAAGCCTAAAAGGGCATGTCACACCTCCATTCATCATTCTTCACTGGCTACCAATAGCCCCTTGCATAAAATCCTAGACACTGATGTTTGCCTACAAAACTACCACTGGCTCTGCACAACTTCAGATTTACATGCCCTTCAGAAGCTTACCTCCTGCAAGTGAACGGCGCATTATTGTGCCATCCCAAAGAGGAACAAGAACACTTTCACAGCCTTAAGTGTTCCCTGCTGGTGGAATGTCCTGAATGTCCAATTCCAGCGAAGTTGGGACGTTTTGTAAAAATGGAATAAAATCAAGAATCTGTGATTTGTTCATTCTCTTTAACTTTATTTAATTGACAAAAGTACAAAGAAAACATTTCCAAAGTTTTCACTGACCAACGTAAATGTATTTTGTAAATATGAACACATTTTGATTTTGATGGATGCAACACACTCCAAAAAAGTTGGGACAGAGGCACGTTTCACACTGTCATCAACTTTCCTTTTAATTACAATGTTGTTTGGGAATTAAGGATACTAATTGTTAAAGTTTTGCAAGCAAAATTTTTGTCCAGTCTCTCTTGAAACAAGGCTATAGATGCTCAGCAGTCTGTGATTGTCTTTGTCTGATCCTTTTCATGACTGGTCATACATTTTCAATAGGAGTCAGATCTGGACTGCAGGCAGGCCAGTCTAGCACATTCACATCTTGACGGCAATATATTTCTCTGTACAACTCCAATATATGCCTCCATGTCAATGGTACCTTCACACATATGCAAGTCACCAATGCCGTTTGCACTGATGCACTCATATACCTTGACAGATGTTCGCGTTTGCATCTGTCACTGATGAAAGTCTGGATGGTCCCTTAGGTCTTTGGGACTGAGAACTCAAAATCTGAGGACTCATCTGAGTACAGCACACCTTTCCACTGTCTTTTTGACTATCTGAGATGAGCTCTGGTCCAGAGAACCCGGCGGCATCACTGCATAGAATTGATGTATAGCTTTCTCCTAGAGTAACAGAGTTTCAAGTTGCATTTCTTGATGCAGCAGCAGACTGTGTTAAGTGACAGCAGTTTTCTGAAGCACTCCTAAGCCCATGTGGCTATATTTAACACCGCGGCATGACGGTTTCTTATTCAATAAGAGATGAGATGCTCCTTTTATACCCAAACATGATACCTTGACACAATACCAATTCACCTGCTTACTGTGAACTGTTTCAAAACAGTCTTCTTTGTATTTTTGTCAATTAAATAAAAAATCAACTTCTCTGGAATTGGGGTTGTATTTCTATTCTACCTACTTTTCTTTTTATTTATTATATACAAAATGTTACCATCTAACACTAGCATTATTTATTCTTTTCTATTCTACTTTTTTAATAATAATAATAATAATAATGAAAGCTACGTGTACTGCATTAGACTACCCGGGACTTGTCACAGCAGTTACACATTATTGCTCTTTTGTTGGTTTGATTGCTTCTATTGTTCTCATTTGTCGCTCAGGATAAAAGCATCTACTAAATGACTAAATGTAAATGTTAAAGTAAGTAATAATTTATATTTGAATCAATGTTTCATGACCAGTTGTATTTATATTTAAAAAGAAGCGGTGTAATTAGTAGGAGAATGTATAGTTGGTCTCCAATTTGTATCACAGTCTGGGGTCATACGTAGGCATAAACAAGGAGTAACTGACCCTGATTCACTGAATTAATTAAAAATAATACACAGAAGAGGTGGAGCAGTTACAGTACAGCCTAGTTGAGCATTATTATTATTTTTAATAATTCAGTGGCAAATTATCAATTATTTCTCACTTATATTACTTTATTACTGCTTTTTAAATTATGTTTTCATAAATGTGTTTATGGGGAGAGTCGCATAAAAATAGATGACATTTATTAATATCAAAATGAACACCTAATTCTTTACAGGTTGTATAATTGTGGTTTGACAGAGGAAGGTTGTGTTGCTCTGGCCTCAGCTCTGACATCAAACCCCTCACACTTGAGGCATCTTGATCTATCTGGAAATGAACTAAGAGACTCAGATGTAAAGCGTCTCTCTGATCTGAAGGATGATCCACATTGCAAACTGGAGTAATTTTGAATGAAAAGGTTTTTTTAATAGCTGATCAATTTAGGGAACTTTACAAATGAGATGCTGAAACGCTGTTTCTTGAGCTGCACACATGTAGATGAACAAAATGCTTCATTATGAAACCCACAGCACAGACAATCCAATTAAATCACAGCCTTCGCAATTTGATTCTATTAATTTAGAATGCTATTAATTAATTTTGTGACATTACACATACATATCCACATACACTGTGTTTTACTTACAGGTTTTAGATGTCAATCTGACCTTTCCTGGATCTGCCGATGGCGAATAAACAGGCACTACAGACATGTCAGCAGAATCAACAGATACAAACCCGTAGTGATGGATGGATATGTTTGTGTAACATTCTATAATGATTCAATCCTTTATCCAAATGTAAACAAGAAAATATTTTGTTTATTCTTCTGAAGTTTATACTGATACCCCATTTTACACAATAATATTATCATTGGTTGTTTGTAACAGTTTGTATATATATTGTATATATCTATAGTAGGCTACAAAAGATATTCATCACGGCTGGTTCAGACAACAAGGCGAGGATCTATTCGCAAGTGGTAAATATTTATTTAAACAAAAGTGACTGGCATTGGGAGACATAGGAAAAGTTGTAGGAGTATTGCAAACCACAACAAACCACTGAAATAGAGAGCTATAAATACACAAACTAAAAGAGAACCAAATGAGACACAGGTGAATAAAACCTAGAAAACCAAGAAAACAGAAACTAAACACAGTAAAGAAAAAACCAGGAACAATAGAATGGAAAACTTCAAAATAAGACAAATCAGGCAAGACATAACAATATCAAATTAACGTAATTTTTTAATGTTTATTTGAATTTAGTCCTTTAATGATTATTTGGCTTAATAAAGTACTGAAAAAAGTGATTTGAATTTGATGCTTTATCATATTGGCCTCAATATGGACTTTAGAACTTCTTTTTCAATTATAGCTCAAGAAAATGCCGCAGAACTGAGAGCAAATATCCAGCCCAGAGTAGCTCTGACAGTGTGGAGTTGATGGAAAACAGACACATAAAATCACATTGTATTTAGACTTTATTAAGTGTATTCTGTCAGGAGTAAGGCCCTGTCCACACAAATGTGGGTATTTTCAACAGCAGCTTTTACTGTGCGGTTTGGCCATTCGTCCACACGCAAACGCAGCACCTGGTCACTGGAACTGAACATTTTTTTAAAACTCCTGCCAGGGTGAAGATTTTTAAAAAAACTCCGGTTGCAGTGTTATCGTGTAGACAGCGAAACCTGAGATTTTGGCTTGTGATGTTGGAGCATGCGCTGTTATCTCCGCCTACTGGAAACTTTTTCAGGCTTCTGATTGGCCAACATGGCTTTACGGTTGAGATTATATCGCCAACTGTTGGCTTGGCATGCTCTTGACAGTGCTTCATAGCATGATTTTGCATTTTCATGTGGACAGAGATTTTTTTTTAAACGGAAGAAGGAAAAACTCAGTTTATAAAAATACCCGTGTACGTGTGGACATGGCCTAAGTTAATATGTCGTCTACCAGGGGTGTCCAATCCTGCTGAAACCAGCTCCAACACATTTGCCTGGAGGTTTCTAGTGAGTCTGAAGAACTATTAGCCGGTTCAGATGTGTTTAATTAGGGCTGAAGCTAAACTGTAAGGCCGGGCATACACTGTGCGATTTCATCAAGGTACCAACTCACACTGTAAGAGCAGATCGCATGCGATGTAAAGACAAAGCTCACGATTTATGTGATTTATGTCACACTGTATGGTCCGATTGTCGAGCATGATTTATGTGCTCACACTATATGTGTGAAATACTCGAAATGCGCAGACGATGACACCGTGTATATAGACGATAGCCAGATATATCTAAAAAAAAAAAAAAGCATCAGGTGATATCGAGAGGATTTGTCATTTCCTATCAATGTATTAAATTATTACCATTGCTATTATCATTATTATTATGGTACTTTTATTATTAAATTTATAGGTCTACTACAATTCATTTGCCCCGCAATAATTTCATAGCTCATTACCGCACAAATGACGCGTTGATAATAAATGATTAAATTAGCTTACTCCTCATTGAAAATGATTTAAAACATTTATATATATTACACAATGAATAGATCTATAATTAAAATTTTGTCTAAAGTAGCCTATGTCCGAACACTGTAATAATCAGTCATTAAAATAAGACCTTTATTAGCCTACAGTCAAAGAAATTTAAAAAACAACTTGTTTAACACAAAATACTTTTTCACTACGTATATCAGCCATAAGATTTTTTTAGAAAATAAATTAAGACAATACCCAATATCTTTTGTCTCCTCTGAGAGAATAGCCTATGTGCCGTTAATGCAGCATCAGATGGCGAAAGCTTTGTCAGTTTTTACTTTCACGACCAAAATTTGACATGTCAGAAATTCATCCGACCGTCTGATTGCCTGTCGGGAGAGACTTATCGCTTCTCGTTTCCCCCTGTACACTGCACGACAAACGACACACAACAAAGCTAAAATTCGGCCCGACTCAAAAAAGAGTTGCACGGGCCAGAATTCGGCTCAAAATCGGACGAAAATTGCACAGTGTATGCCTGGCTTAAGGCTACACCCAAAAACTGGAAAATGCTGCTTTTGGAGGACACATTTCAAGGTAGGAAGGCATGAAGGCACGGTTGAATCCAAAGTTAGCTTCACTTCCTGCCTCCGACATACCTTCATCTGGTCGATTTTTGAAACAGCATAGATGTATCCTTCGCTGCCTTTGATATCCCACAATCCTGTGCATCATATTTCATGATGGTTGAGCTAAAAAAAAAAGACGTGCCATTTTTCTATATTTCCTAAAACAGTGGTTCCCAACTACATTCCTGGAGCCCCCCAACACTGCACATTTTGCCTCTCTCCTTTGTCTGACACACCCATTTCAGGTCTTAGAGTCTCTGAGCTGATGATTTTAATCAGGTGTGTTTGATTAAGGAGACATGGAAAACATGCAGTGTTGGGGGGGGGGACCCCTGGCCTAAAATATCCAGGTTCTGGCCTTGTTTGCGCTATGCAGTCCAATCGGTGTATGACATGAAAGTTCCGTGAGAGCAGACGGCTCCTTATGATTTCAAATCACAATCGTACTTTGGATGCGTGTCCAAGGATAAACGTCCGATGACCATACTTTCAGGGTGGATCACACTTCGCCGAGGTAAGTTACGTTGTTTACCGAAAGAGTAGGGTATTGCCTTGCAAACTGAACAATGAATTATGAAAAAAAACACGTGTTTTATTTAAATTAAATGGCAGGGAAATATGCGCAAATGACCGCGCACAAAACTAGTTGCTTATACTATAATCTCAATTGATCTGTTCTTTTGTTTTCAGTAAGCTTGCTTCTCTGCAATTTTGAAAATTTCTCTCATATTTGCAATTACGATGCCGACCAGAAATTAGTTAATTAATTTTAAATAGTTAAATTATGTTTGAATTATGTTTAAATAATTTATTGTTTTATTTCAGTGAACATGCCTACTTATATGATGACGCTGCATTGCCAGAAATCATACCATAAAAATAAGAGATAATTTGTAGATGTGTAGAAGTGTAATTTTGTTGTCAATAACAACAGTATGGATAAAGTCTTTAAGTTTTTTTAAAGAAGTGTTTTTCAGTTTTTTTTTTCTAATATAGGCCTATTAAAATTTATGTTATAGCTGTAATACTGCTGACTTTTTGAATTAACATTAAAACTTTTCATGTTTCTTGAGGAAATGTGTGTTTAATTTGTTCTTGCATTTGATTAATTATTCATACATTTCAGGTTATTGGAGCGATTAAATATATAACATGTTGAGTCGGTCATTTTAACCCATTAAAAGCAGTGTCTTATTCAGACTTAAAATAAAGTTTCTTTTTTTTAATTTTTTTTTTATGCTTTATCAACACGGAATACACGATTGTTGAAGTATGCCATAAATGTTTGTACTTGAATTTTGTTCAAGTAAAAAATAAAATAAACAATTATAATTTGGATGATGATCGTGCGTGGAGCTTGGTCTGTGGAAGAAACAACGTGGTGACAAAGGTACTTTTATGTAGCCTCGACCTACTTTAGAAAATGAAAATGATGACAATTATGATAACGTTATATCGCTATACATGCCTGTTTTAGCTAAGGGGTTATTGATGGTATTGAGACCATAAATAATTTGGTTTGTCATACTTGATTTGTGTTTATAATTATTAAAATAATAACGATTTGAAAAGAGAAAACATAACATCATTGTACATATTTAACATCAAAGATGTATTTATATTTAACATCAAAGATCACACAACAGAAGTGTGCGCGCT
Organism: Sinocyclocheilus grahami; assembly: GCF_001515645.1. NCBI lineage: Eukaryota > Metazoa > Chordata > Actinopteri > Cypriniformes > Cyprinidae > Sinocyclocheilus > Sinocyclocheilus grahami. The sequence goes on from NW_015505691.1 coordinate 1,044,160, forward strand.
CTCTCTCTCTCCCTACCTACCTTTTAGTAATTTGTTCATTGTTTTACTTACTTGTTTTTACATATCCGACCGAACTACAAACTTTCCAGTGATGTCTGTGAGAAAGGTATATTCACTCGACAAGCTCGCGCATCTGCACCACCGCGCGCTCAATCCACTCAGCGTGCTTTGTTTATCAGCTCGCGCACATCAGCTATACAGGCGTTAATACTGAATGTTTAACATTATATTTGTTGCATACATATACTTCGTAGTAGACATCCTTCACTCCATTCTGCTGTCTGTTGTTCTGTTGTCGGTGTTTCTTTGTCTGAATATGGCACTTATCACATGTTGTGTGGTATCGGGGCATTTTAACGAGTACGAGTACAGGAGCCTAGTATCGGTGCATCCCTATATATATACAGTGGGTACGGAAAGTATTCAGACCCCCTTAAATTTTTCACTCTTTGTTATATTGCAGCCATTTGCTAAAATCATTTAAGTTAATTTTTTTTCCTCATTAATGTACACACAGCACCCCATATTGACAGAAAAACACAGAATTGTTGACATTTTTGCAGATTTATTAAAAAAGAAAAACTGAAGTCCTAAGTATTCAGATCCTTTGCTCAGTATTTAGTAGAAGTACCCTTTTGATCTAATACAGCCATGAGTCTTTTTGGGAAAGATGCAACAAGTTTTTCACACCTGGATTTGGGGATCCTCTGCCATTCCTCCTTGCAGATCCTCTCCAGTTCTGTCAGGTTGGATGGTAAACATTGGTGGACAGCCATTTTTAGGTCTCTCCAGAGATGCTCAATTGGGTTTAAGTCAGGGCTCTGGCTGGGCCATTCAAGAACAGTCACAGAGTTGTGGTGAAGCCACTCCTTCGTTATTTTAGCGGTGTGCTTAGGGTCATTGTCTTGTTGGAAGGTAAACCTTCGGCCCAATCTGAGGTCCTGAGC
>NW_015505691.1:1051060-1052104 GCF_001515645.1 Sinocyclocheilus grahami
CTTATATAGACAGGTTTGTGGCTTTCCTAATCAAGTCCAATCCGTATAATCAAGCACAGCTGGACTCAAATGAAGGAGTAGAACCATCTCAAGGATGATCAGAAGAAATGGACAGCACCTGAGTTAAATATATGAGTGTCACAGCAAAGGGTCTGAATACTTAGGACCATGTGATATTTCAGTTTTTCTTTTTTAATAAATCTGCAAAAATGTCAATAATTCTGTGTTTTTCTGTCAATATGGGGTGCTGTGTGTACATTAATGAGGAAAAAAATTTTAACTTAAATGATTTTAGCAAATGGCTGCAATATAACAAAGAGTGAAAAATTTAAGGGGGTCTAGATGTGAAAATTTATATGTGTGTGTGTATATATATATATATATATACATAAAATCTTTTTAGCATTTATTTATTTATTACAGACACTTGACATACTATTACTAATCTTGCTTTTTTTATCAGAAAGGAAGGAGTCCCAGCTAGTAGACTATGCATATAGGATGCTGCTGGTAGCGGATCATTTATAGCCTTTTCTCACAGCAGCTGAAATAATTAAACTTATTATTTTGATGGCGGATTGTAATCCAGAAAGGTCCAAATGACAATCATCAGTGACAACTGGAGATTCACCCGTAGTCAAAAGCAAAAGACTTCGGACTGCGGAGTGGCTACAGAAATTGAAATCTACAGATAACGCTTATACACACTAAATACATAGTCACGCAATGCTTATGTTGTTAACATTAACAATTTGAGAACAAAGTATAACAACAATAATAATTTGCACGGTTTAATAGGATATGAGCTAAGCAATCGTTAGATGTAATCACCATTGGCAGTGCGATTTATTGTAGGCTAATGCTTTTTCCCTCAGTTGGTGAGAACAAAAGTGGCAGACATGTTACTTACTTGTTCAGATGACATTTTCCTGTGAAAATTCCTACTTCAAGACTACAATCTGTGATTCCGAATTACAGTATCCACACCGGTATGGTGACTGACTCTGGAGAAGGTTTTCGTCCAGGATATCCCTGTACTTGGCC
>NW_015505691.1:1053278-1055676 GCF_001515645.1 Sinocyclocheilus grahami
AATCTTTATTTATACTTACCTTCAAGTACCGTGTAGACAAGTACTGCAGGTTTCCTTTTTTTTTTCGCTCATTCCATCCTCTGGCATGCAATGTGATCATATGTACTCGTGCTGTAATGATAAAATAATTAAGTGTGCTTTTCAACTAGTGGTTAGTCACCAATTTGATGAATGGAAGAAAAAAATTAACAAGCAAACAATTATAAAACTAAACTACCAAACATGGAGCACTGTCAAAAAGGACCACTTACCAGCCTTACTCATGTATTTTGTAGTTACAGCCTCACGGGACAAAAAGCTGTTTACTTGTTCAACTTCTTCACCAATGGTAGTGCCTGCCCCTGTTTGGTTTTTGCCACCCCACTGCACCTACAGCATACACACCAGATGTCAAATATCAAGTTCAAGGATGTCAAACTGGTAAAGGACTTACCATATTGTTGAATATACATTTACCTCACATTTTGTAGAGTGCCCCTTTGCATGCATAACAGAGAGAAATGGCTTCATCTGAGTCTTTTTCATTTCTGGGAATGCTTGAGCCATCTTTTGCAGATAGGGCCAATATCGACACATGATGTCAGTGCAGAAGAACTTGCAGTTTGTTTTTGTGGCCAGCTCGTTTTGCAAAAATAGAGGGTATGCAAATATCTCCCCCTAAACATGTTCAGACCTCTAAGCAATATACAGTGTCTGCAAACTGCCACCTCTAGGCCCTCTTCATCACATTTGGTGTTTGTCTTCTTAGAGGTCTCCCTGGCTGCAGCCCATGTTGATGTTCCACAGATGCCTTTTCCATGTACCTGTAACACAGTGTCATATCAAAAGTAAATCCTCCTGATTCACCGTGTACAGTCCTTTTGACAAATTTCTTACTGGCTTGGTCTTCTCACGAACACAATCAACAAATGTTGTTACATCTTTGGCATTGGCCAGAAAAACTCCATCAAAAAATGTTTTTTCCTCTGCCCTACATAAAGAAAATATGTTAATGACAAAAAATATTCACAAGAGATTTTGACAGTGTAATGTTATCAATAATAATATACCCCTTTGTTCCGCTGAATCGATATCATTTTCTTTTTCCATCCGCAGACACAGCAACTGTATCTGGGGTGCAAGCAGGGCAAGAGAAGTGGTCAATGCCAGGTGCCAGTTTTTCTCTTTCATGATGACATTATGTCCATTCAAGGAAAGCTTTTTGGAAGACATCGCCACAAATATCACCACTCTGTAATTCAGTAGTGGGCCGTGCATTTTACACCTAGGCCTTCAGTGGCGTCCTACATGAATTAATCCATCTCTTCATACCATCATAATGATGCCACGGCTATAGAAACCATAAATATTACACAGTAATGCAGTATAACAGGGCACTACATAACAGACAGGTAATTATGTAGCGAGAATGAATGCCATTACTAAAGAAAGAAACCCAATTAACAATTGCGCAACACATCATCTGTAGCTGAAGCATTAACCTAACAAAATGACACAAATATAGTCCATCCGATGTTCTTACAGACATTTATTCACCCAAACGCATTTATACCTTACAGATAGCATTGGTATGAAACAAATAAGGTGATTACATGTGTTTTAAAGTTGACCTAACAATTTAATGTTCTCTTACTGCTTTATTTTGTCTTCACGAGTCTCCCCGCCGGTCTGCCTGCACGGAAAATACTGGTTAGCACAGCTTTACTAGGAAAGTGAGCAAGTAACATTAAAATAATTCATACAAGACGATGAAAAAAAGTGTACCTCTGTGACCCTCATCTCCCCGCTGGTCTGCCTCTGCCAGCGGCGCTGCGGCCGGAGGAAAAGACCGGTTAATACAGTTCCACTTGGGAAACTGAGATATTTTTACGGAAACTTAACCCTGGCTTTAAGTTTTTTGGTTTTTCATCTTCACGAGTCTTTCACAGAGAACACAAATGCTTGCCTTGCCGAGGAGGTGTGTGGTTGTTTTCCGCATTCATTAGGACTACTGTTTTTAGATTGACTAAATATAGTAGGCAAATATTTTTTCAAAATGCACTGAAATTCTAATCCTGAGAAACAGTAATAAAAGTTTTACTAAGTTTTAATAAAATGATTTACAGTGATGCTGTTTGCTAGCTAGTATGCTGACCATCCAATCAAAGGACGAGAAAATGCTGACGTTATCGTTAGCCAGCTAGATGGCCCTGGTGCTGCCAACTCGAAATCTGATTGGTTAAAGCAACAGTTTCATTGCCATTGATTTAAGCTAACAGACGCCTGCAATGTTGATTCTGAAGGCCTTAAGGCAGATTTATTTGACCCTGGAAACACAATTGCTGAAATATGATTGGATAAAAGCTCTAATATAAACATACACTGCTGGAAGCAGTGCAACCAAGAGAAAAGCTATGAA
>NW_015505691.1:1056837-1058523 GCF_001515645.1 Sinocyclocheilus grahami
TACTGAATATTTTCACATAAATAAAACAATTGATAACTATTGAACAGACATTAAAAAAAATAATATATTTGGGGGGCCTAGCTTTTTATACAAAAATGAATCTATCAATATGCATATTCTAGATTTCTCCACATTCTCCCCTACAAAACAGAATGTAGTCCCGACATTCTCAGAATACATTACTGGTTATTCACCCATGAGATTACTTCTTAGGTCGGAGTCAGTGATACAAAAGTTCAAGTACTCGTGCTTTACATTCACACGCTACACACAACATTTATCTCCTTTTCCATGCAGTGTGTTTGCAGCAGACATCATTGTGCACCATGATCTTCTACCACCATCACTGTTCATCAACAGGAATCTGTACTTTCACTGAAGGAATCTAACCTTGAACCATTGAAGCAATCTACTTTATAAGTGTTTTTTATCTGAAATGTTATGGCTACAACTTTATCATTGAAACTGAAAAATATTAAATTAATTGTGCTCTTGTTTTAATGAAACGTATCAATCAAACTGATTAACTTTTAGCTGGAACTCTCATTTAATTAACATTCTAACTAGAACTCATTTTCTCTCCATTTAATTCAACAGCTTACCCATAATGCTAGGCTGACCTAAGGTATGGTAAGTAAACATTCTTTTTGCTTTTCTGTTTCTCAAAGGATATGTTCTTTTGCAGGCTGGTTGTGAAGGTGTCTCCGTGTCACTCTCCTCAGCCTCATCTGTTTCTTCGACCTCTCTTCTTGAGGATGACACATCATCTTCTCCCCATCCTGCTCCTTGCTCATCTTCCTCCTCTGGATCTGCATCGTTCAGCATCACTGTGTCTTCTGGATGAGGTTCTGGAGGTTCTGACTGTAGACACCTACTGTCGTTTCGACTCTCCCTGTCAATTGGCACTCCAACCAGGCTTTTCCAGTCATCTTCACCATCTGAACTGTCCCAGTGCATTTGATTTTTCTGTGTTGATGTTTTTCCAACCTTTTTCTTGTTCTCTTTTTTGGGTCTTTCAGGGAGGTGTTCCTTTTCTACTGGTAAGTAATCACATGGGAGCAACAGATTGCTGTGCAGTACTCTTGTTTTTCCTTTCCCATTTTCAGGTTGAACTTCATATACTGGACTATCCTGGTACTTCCTTTGAGTGACGACGTAAACTTGCTCTTCCCAGAATGGTCTGAGCTTCCCAGGTCCGCCTTTCTCCTTAAGGTTACGGACTAGTACCCTATTACCAGGAAACAATTCAGCTCCATGCACTCTCTTGTCATACAGAACTTTTCCTCTTTCCTTCTCTCTGTGCGACACTCTTGAGGCCAAGTTGTAAGCTTCCATCATTCTCTTCCTCCAGGCCTCAGCATAGTCATGGTAAGAGGAGCTTTGGTCCCTCACTGGAACACCGAACATGATATCAATGGGCAACCTGGGCATACGGCCGAAGAGGAGATAATAAGGTGCAAACCCCATTGCCTCACTTCTTGTACAGTTGTATGCATTCACAACCTTTGCAAGCGATGTCTTCCAGTCAGCTTTGGCGGTCTCGGGCAAGGTCCTCAGCATTGCGAGCAAAGTTCGGTTAAACCGCTCAACTTGCCCGTTTCCCTGCGGGTGATATGGTGTTGTATGGGAGCCTTGCACACCACTGTACTTTTGCAACTTTGCAAACAGCTTGTTGTCAAATTCCTT
>NW_015505691.1:1058710-1063587 GCF_001515645.1 Sinocyclocheilus grahami
AAAAAATCAATGGAGACCAGCTCAAATGGATAAGTGGTTGGGATATTGGTCAGAGGAGCTCGGGTCACCCTGTTTGGACGCTTGCTTTTCAGACAACTGCAAACACGTGTGACATAGTGTTCTACTTCTCTTTGCATGTTGGGGCCAATAAAATCGATCCCTGATCAAATTCAGCACTCATTCTACCCCTAGATGGCCCATGTCCTGATGTAACTCCTTATAAACAAGCTGGTGATATTTTTTTGGCAGAACCAGCTGATGACGCATTGCTGTTTTACAGAACAAGAGACCATGCTCATCCAAGTATAGTCTGGCTTTTCCCCTCATCAGTCCCCGAGTCTGTTTTGCCTTGGCTCCTGTTTATGGGCCGTGATTTCGATTTGAGACACATCAAGACTTCTCTGATTTCAGGGTCATCTTCTTGGGCTTTTCTCAGAACTTCCTTGGAGATCTCTGCAACTGATGTGAGCAGTTCCTCCTCCTGTTCTCCCGACAGCACTGACTTAATGCTAAGTGGACACAACCACGGGCCTCTTTCCACATTTTGTACCATCACTGACCGAGTTATACTAACCATGACATCAGGGTGTATTTCTTCCGAGCAGGTTTCCAGGTACTGTTCCGTTGATAGCGGCATGCGTGAGAGGCCGTCAGCATCCCCATTCGACTTTCCGGGACGGTATTTGATGGTGAATCGAAAATCGGAAAGTTCGGCTATCCATCTATATGTGATGGCATTTAGCTTAGCTGTTGACATCACATATGGGAGAGGGTTATTGTCTGTGTACACAGTAAATGATGGCACATGGAAAACATAATCCCTAAACCTCTCACATATGGCCCACTTCATGGCCAAAAATTCCAACTTTCCTGAATGGAGATGGTAGTTTTTCTCGGGAGGGGTCAGGGCTCTGTATCCGTATGCTATCACTACTAACTTGCCTCCTTGCCTTTGATACAGCACTGCACCGAGGCCTTCCTGTGACGCGTCACAGTGGAGTACCAAGGGTTCATTTAGTTCTGGATACCCCAGCACGGGTGGATTGGATAAGCAGTCAATCAACTCACAGAGGACCTTTTGATGCTCATCTGTCCATGTGACTGGATATGACGATGCAAGCTGTCCCTGGCGACTTTTACCCTTGCCCTTCCGTTTTGGCAATACTTTTTCTTTTGATGTTGTCGTTTCAGTGAGCAGCATATAAAGAGGGGCGGCCTTGCGGGAAAAGTTCTCAATGTACGACCGGTAGTAAGAGAGAAATCCTAATAACTTTCTCACCTCGCCAACTGTCTTAGGGGTTCTCTCCTTCAGTGCTTGGACTGGAGCAATGTCAGCCGGGTCCATCGTGTACCCATCTTTGGTCACCAGCCTCCCTAGGAATCATACCTGGTTTCGGAACACTTTACATTTTCGAGGCGTTAGCTTAACACCATCTTTCTGGTAACACTGCAACACCTTTCTAAGGTCCTGAAGATGATTATCAAATGTTTGTGAATGGATTAGGTTATCTAAATAAGGTTGACATACCTCATCACGCAGTTCTCTCAGGCACTCCTCCATGCTCCTTTGACATTCGGCAGGTGCATTTGGCAATCCGAACGGGACCCTCACCCATTCATATAATCCCCACTGTGTTATGAACGCAGTGAGAGGTCGGCTGGATTCCTCAACAAACCCCTGGTGATAGGCTTTGCCTTGATCGAGGACTGAAAACCAGGCGCTGCCCACCAAGCTGTCAAGCATGCCCTGTATACGGGGTATGGGGTGCCTGTCTGGAATGGATTTCTTATTTAACTCCCTGTAGTCGCAGCAGAGGCAGAGAGTTCCATCTTTCTTACGCACGCAGACTACCGGCGAAGAGTATGGTGACTTTGATCTAGTAATCCATCCCTTATTCAACAAATCCTCCAGGTATTCTTTAACCTCTTTGTGCAGTGGCTTCGGAACAGACATGTATGTGTGCTTCACAGGTGTTGTATCATGGAGACGGATTTTTAGCTGGAGAGACGGGATACATCCCACATCACTGTCATCGCAGGCAAAGGCACCACTTTCCTCTCTTAAGAGCTGTTTGACTTTCTGTTGCTGTTCGGAGGTTAGGTGGTCAACGCAAACTGGAGGGTCCCATAAGTATTTACTTTGGGTCAATAACGTCTCATCATTTTCTGTAGATTGGGTAACTTTGCTGTCTTTGAAGGGCGGGCCTTGAGTGGTGTGTGCGGTAATCTCGCATACTTTATCTTGCTGGGCTGTTACTGGTCTTACCTCCGCTGGGTAGACGGCCTTTACTCGCTGTATATGGCCCAGAATTGCACGTGGAGGCAGGTCAATGTCATAGACAGTATCGTTAATCACTGGAATGCAGATGCGTGAACAAGTCCCTCTCTGGAGGTGGACAATGTTTTCCTCCACCCTCAATCCGTCTGGCCACCGTGCACACTCATCTGGTACAAACAAGGCGTCTTGGTCAGATAATAAAGGGCCCGTTTTGATGCAACATTTAACAGCTGTAGCCTGTTTAGCTGGAATTTTTGTTACTGACCTTCCCGTTTTCGCTACTCCATCGCTGCCTCCATCGTCCTCACTTCTCACTAAGTTCAATAACACCTCTGCTTTCTTACAGTCGCAGGACAGGGCAGTACTCATGGCTTTGGTTGTTACACCAGTAGGTTGTTCGACACCATTGTTCAGAAGATACTCAATGACATTGTACCCAATAATGGGCTCCTCTGCCACACCATCATCACTAGATATTAATACAGGTACCTCCAATTCCAGCGGTGTGGCTTTGTCTGTTCCTAGCTTGAACGTCACTTCAATCCAGCTTTCAAATGGGATGACTGTTTGATTTACTGCTCTACCGGTGAGACTTTCAGGACCTAGAATCTCTTCGAGGCTATGTAGCATGGTGTGTGGGAGACATTCTTTTCTCCACTTTTCGTTCATGAGACAGACTTGTGAGCCAGTATCCCAGAGTGCTTGCGTTGCCACACCATCGAAGAAACAGTTCACCAGACATTTTTCTCCAATCAAATTCAGCAGCTGTACATTGTGTTTGGTGGATAGCTGATTAGCACTTACTGACCTGATGAGCTGTAGGTAGGTCTCCTTCTGCTTCGCTGTTTCTTGGGCTTCCAACTGCTTGATGCTGTCACCCAGGAGTACATTTTGATGTTTCGACCACTGGGATGGTGTCATGTGAGCTGTTATCGTCATACTACTAGCTGAGTGCCCTCTTTCTGTTCTTCCTGCAGGTGGTCCCCTGCACCCTCTAGAAAGATGCCCACATTTAAAACAATGGTCACACTGGTCACCGCTACCATGCTCCTGACACCTACGACATCCTTTCTCGGTGCTGTGTGGAACGGTAAGCAGTCATCACTTTCCTCATTTCTTCAATCTCCTCCTTCAGCTGCTTGACGGCCTCGTAGAGCTCAGAGTCTTTCTTGTCTGTGACCTGCGGCGTTTTCAAAGCTTTCACTTGTGTGTGCGTGGACTGTTCTTTACCTGCGACAGCATGAACCATTCTGTCTTGACTTTGATGTAATTCTGCCTGGATCTCAGTGAGTTTAGTCTCTTTGACATGGGCATTTTTCTTGAACTTTTGCTGTCGTTCCCACTCGAGGCTTGCAGCTTCATTCATCTTTGTGATGAGAACTTCATCTGTGACTGTAGGGTCATCAAGGCAGGCTTTCAGTTGGTATTTAATGTGGTCATTTGACAGGCCTGTCCCCAGCGCACGTAAGAATCTCCTCTCTATGAGATCTGGACTGTATGATTCTTCTCCATCCGGATCTCGAGCAGCAGCTAACAGTCTTTCTTTTAATTCAATAGCTCGGAAGAGGAAATTTTGTGGTGACTCACGGCTCTCCTGAGTGACGTTTATCAGTCTATGATACAGGTCGGTTGGGCTTTCTTCCTTATAATGGCCTTTCAGAATTGTGCGCAGCTGGGAAAGGGTTAAATCTGTCTTAATCTCCAGCATGTCATGCAGGCTCATACCTGGACTGACTGATCTGATCACAGCATCAATGATCTCAGACTCTCTGTGTCCTTTATTTATTCCAGCATCAATCTGGTGCATCAGGTTGTTGTATGACAGCTTATCTTTCTGTCCCTGTTCTCCTATTTAGCCATTAATCTTAAAATCCTGTCGGATTGTGACTTCAGGCACTGCCTGCTTATGTTGGGGAAACAGGGGGATTTGACACATCAGGAACTTTCAAACTCAAGCGCTGAATTTCATTTTTCAGCATACTTGTGGATATCTCGAAATGATGCTGCAGTTCTGCGTACTGTTTCTTTAAATGCGCGAGCTCCGTTGAACTCCTGTCTGTGTCGCCGCCACCATCTTGTATTGCGCGGTCGTCGCGTCGCGTCATCTCGCTGGCAAACTTTAACAAATCTTTCACACATTGACGGGCTACATCATCCTCTTCTGTTTCTATCACATTATCTACTGCTTCACTTATTAATCTGATCAGCAAGTGCCGTTTACTCTGTCCCTCTGCCGACAATTTGGCATACACACACACACCCCTCGTGCAGTTGATCAAGCCGCAGCCGGAGCAATGCCTCGCTCAGCTGATCTTGCAGTTGTTCTATGTCCATGCTCAGCGTCGCTGTAACTTACTCAAAACGGCACCGCTGATCCCATCCTCGTCGCCAGTATTTTGTAACCCACTTGAAGAAGGCAACAAGCGTGATTGATTTTTGGGTTCTTTCTTTTATTCAACCAGCAGTTTTACAGATTTCGCCACAGCGCCATGCAACACACCATCGCGTGAACTACTACTAACTCTTCTCTCTCTCTTTCAGGTCTGCTCTAGGAGTTTCCATCTGGCTACCGCCACCCACTGGACACCCATCGCCTAGC
>NW_015505691.1:1063642-1065011 GCF_001515645.1 Sinocyclocheilus grahami
TGTGTGTGTGTGTGTGTGTGTGTACTATAGCGTTATATGTATTATTTCAGTCATAGCCGGCAAATATTCAAGGCAGAAAATATGCAGTTGAATAACTGAGCTGCATTATTGTAAATACTGCTCTGAAAGGTGTATGTTGGCATTTAACAGTGTTAAAGTGCCATCTGTTGGTCAGAAGCAAAGACATTTCTCTCTATTCACAGAAAGAAAGAAAGACAGAATTTGAGTATTTTTCACTCAAAATGTGCCGTCAACTGTAAACATGAACTCAGCAACGTTTACATTAATTCAGCTTAAATCTGGATAGTTTCACATATGCACTTTCTGTAATCTGATAATGCTAAAGTAAACGACCTCTGTTCGGATTTTCAAAGTTTTTTTTAAGGTAACTCTGAACTGAACTGAATGAACTTACTGAGATGAAGTGAGGACGCGCGCCGGAAGAGACGCTTTCCAGTTGGCTGTGCTCCATTCATCACGAAGGTCAACCGTCCTTCCGCAACCATAGACGCAGAAAATCTTGCTACGACGATTATGCGCGGAAACAGGAACTCGCATAGATTTGGTAGCCTAAATGGAAATTGCCAACATATTAACTCATAGCGCCCTCTTCTGGACAATTAATAATACAAGAACACAACAGAAATATTGTTATTTTCTGTTATTTATGTCTTGTCTCGAAATAAATCGGCCAATCTGTTGGTATTCTCAGTGCAAATACATTGCTGTTTAATGCGGCAGGCCTAGTTTATGTAAACAAGAAGATGAATAAAAAGCGTTATTATTTATTAAAAGAATATGCAGGACTATTGTAACTATTTTAAGAACAAACACTGAGCCATAACTGCAATAAATAGTTTATTCTTAACAGAAAAATAGACAAGAAAAACGTGTATAGCCTACTGTACACACATTCTTACGGATACTCTGACATATATAACCAGTTTTATTCACTGAGTTACATTCAACCCTCATTTCATCAAAAAAATACAATACACTGAAAATAGATTAAATTTTGTAGACTCAAAATATTTGAGTTTCCAAAGAACACAGACCTCACTGACAAAATATACATTCATATTGAATGAATAAGCCCAACGTAAATGCACACATGAGAGGCTATTTCTTCACAAAGCTGATATTTTGATGGACGCCTCTTCAAAAGCCCCTTCACTTATGATAACCTGGACTCGATGAAGCACCTGAAATGCACAAACAGCCACTAAACCGGGACTGTGACCACCACACTTCTTCAGACTCTCTCTTGCTTCATTCCAGTTAGTGGTCTTTACAAGAATTTACTTCAGTCTTTGAAAGGTTCCATGTGATGAAGATGGAAAGCAGCGAGTTGCGATCGTCAACCCATCAC
>NW_015505691.1:1065429-1065682 GCF_001515645.1 Sinocyclocheilus grahami
TGAACTCTCTGCTCGTCCTGTTCCGGCCAAGGAGGCCGTCAATGATCTATCTGCCTGTTCTGTTCCGGCCAAGGTCGTCTGGGAACTCTTTGTCTGTCCTGTCACGGCTATAGAGGCCGTTTACGAACTCCCTGCTTGTCCTGTCATGGCTATGGAGGCCGTCGGGGAATCCTCATCCTGTCCTGTCACGGTTATGGAGGCCGTTTGTGAGCTTTTGTCTTGTCCCGACCCAGCCAGGGAGGCTGCCCCTGAA
>NW_015505691.1:1065749-1067238 GCF_001515645.1 Sinocyclocheilus grahami
TGGGGATCTTCGGTCCCGTCTGCTCTGCTGTGGTGGTCCTCAGCTCCGCCGGCTCTGCCTGAGTCCCTGGTCTCTCCTATCCTTGGACCTGGCCCTCCGTTCCTCCCCCTGTTCCGCCTCTGCTCCACCGCCCACCTGGATCATTTAGTGTTTGGAGCGCCTGGAAGCCGCTCGAATTCGGTCCATGGACTTCCATTTATTCACCACCAGAGGTCACCCTTTCCTTTACATTGACTCTCGCACAACATAAACTGTTGCATAGCACCCCGGACTACATATCCCATCATTCATTGCGCGATTTGCACACTGCACTGATTGCACTCATTGCACACAGCTGTTTCTTATCACCTCACTCACTATATAACACCCACTCAAACCACCATTCTCTGCTGAGTATTGTTTAGCCTGTTCCCCTTTCCGAGTCTCCTTGTTTTCCTTGTTTTGCCTTGCCTGTTTTTGCGGTTTCTGATCTTTGCCTGTTTCCCTGGATTTTTCCCTCTCGTCTCGCCCCTGTGATGCTGTCTGCCGATCGGTGACCTACGCTAGCCCTAGGACTATTCTTGTGTTTTTGCCCGCCATATACCTGTTTGCCATTGTTCGACCCTGCCTGTTATACCACGTCTCTTTAATAAAAGCTTGCAGATGGATCCACATGTCTCACGTCTCGTCAGCCCCGTTACACATAAAATGTTGGCACTTTCATTAATTTAGAGGGACTTTATGAAGACAGTGATACAGTTTTGATGGGTAAAAACATTTAAAGGGTTAGTTGAAAATTCTGTCATTAATTACTCACCCTTGTATCGTTCCAAACCTGTAAGACCTTCATTCTTCTTCGGAACACAAATTAAGATCTTTTTGATGAAATCCGATAGCTGTATGACTCCTCAATAGACAGCAACTTAACCACTTTCAAAGTCTCAAAAAAGTACTTAAGACATCATTAAAACAGTCGACGTGACTGCAGTGGTTCAACCTTAATCTTATGAAGGGACAAGAGAATTTTTGTGTTCGAAACAAAACAAAAATAACAAATTTATTCAACAATATATTCTGTTCTGTGCCATTCTGCTTCGTTGTTTACGTTCAGCGCTTCCAGGTTCTACGTCTGAACACTGGCTCAGTATTGGCTGAAGCTGATCACTTGAGCAGCACGACGCATGCATGTGATGCTGACGCAGGTGCTGGACAACATTGAGTTGGCATTCTGACACAGAACCTGGAAGCGCTAGTCATAAACAACGTAGCAGAGTGACACAAAACAGAAGATATTGTTGAATAAATTCGTTATTTTTGTTTAGTTTTTGCACACAAAATGTATTCTCGTCACTTCATAAAATTAAGGTTGAACCACTGCAGTCACTTTGATTGTTTTATCAATGTCTTTAGTACCTTTCTTGACCTTGAAAGTGGTTGTTAAATTGCTGTCTATTTATCAGATTTTATCAGAAATATCTTAATTTGTGTTCCAAAGATGAACAAAGGTCTT
>NW_015505691.1:1068027-1069290 GCF_001515645.1 Sinocyclocheilus grahami
TCCTCCAAATCAGCCATTATTTCCTCAAGATCACGCTGTAATTCCTCCTCCATATTTTTCTCTGGTATAGGCTTTAAGGTTTTAACACCTGAGGGCCACAAAAAACAAAGTACACATCATGATTCTAACATTACATTTACCATTAGAATTCATTACTACTGGTTTATTACAAAATATTCCAAAAATGCTATCATTGTGATATTTTTTTCTGTTTCACCAGCCATGTTTTCATCAATGTATTTTTATACGCTTTTTGAAGTATTGCATTAGAAAGGTTGATGGACTACACATTTTGTAAGGCTTTGGACTACACGGAAATGTAAGTTAGTTACTTACTGTTCACCCACAAAAAAATTAACACCACGTTGCGCATCAAAACTACACGTTTGTACACGCCGTATTATGGCAACACGTACTGAATTGGTCGACAGTTTCATGGGATCTGTAGTTCTTAAGGTATAAACGCAGATTAACCTTTTCTAATAATACACTGAATAATACATTGATTTATCTATATTTACCGCATAAAGGTCAGGCTTTGTAGCCAATACAAACCAGAGAAGTACACCAACAACTTTATTTATCTAATAGGATAGCAAGCGTTAGCTCGTTAACGTTAGCCACCTAGCTACAAACCGTACTGCAGTATACGTAACTTTAATTGGCGGGCACTGCCCGACTCGTCAGGAGTGCTCATGCATGATTGTAACGTTACATTTACCATTAAGGCAAACACTTATCACTTAAAAAAACACTTAGCAAGCGCTAGCTCACTAACTACAAACGTACGTACTTTGCCGGGATTCTGACGATGTATGCTTCGGGTGTAACGTTATGTACTGCAGAATACATTAATTGAAGGTAGCCAGCTAAATCACCCAAGCATCTTATCTGTCTTTCTGGCGTCATAAGCATTCACATGATTACATTTACCACTAGAGCAAACATGTTTCAGTAAAACAACATGTATCACTTAACATTTATCACTAAAATAACACAGACAACTTTAGGATATACTGTACATACCTCTGACTGTCGATCGTAATGTCATATATAGGCCTTCTCTTCAGCGCTCCCAGTGGACGTGTGTGTCTCAAAACTGTAGCAATATGTACCTGATGGTACGTATTTTGTGGCGCTGCAAAAAGTGTACAGAGGTAAAACACAGAAAACTAAAACATACATGTTTTTTTTCATAATTCATTGTTCCGTTTGCGAAGCAATACCCTACTCTTTCGGTAAACAACGTAACTTACCTCGGCG
>NW_015505691.1:1071309-1073512 GCF_001515645.1 Sinocyclocheilus grahami
ACACAGTTGACAGGTAAGAATGAACTTAGTATCCATAAAGCATTTGAAACATACACACATTATAATAATATACGTATTTTATAACGTTAATGAATATATTATATTATTATAAAGGTAAATGAAGTTTTATAATGCATCATGACGCTTCAAGTTGTAAAGACTTATACAATAACATCATAACACTTTATCAGTCATGACTAAGCAGAAATAGATATATGCCAAATCTATAATATTATATAGGTTTATGTCAATCATGAGGAATTCTGAATGCTTTTTAACCCTTGACAAATGTGAATATAATGTGTATATAATATTATGGATACGGAGTTCATAGAAAGTGTGGCCATGATTAGATCAGTTAAGTTTATCCATTGTTTTCCATGGTTTTAGGCAATTCCTATGTAATTTCTTTGTAATGACAATAGTGTGTGAGCATTTATTTTTATCAACAACACTCAGTGGGAGCATAAATTGACACTGAATTGCCAACATTGTAAACCGTGTTAATCCTTGTCAACTGTGTTACAGTAGATGGGTAGCAGTTGACAGGTAACATAGTTGACATTTCAGCCATTTTAGGGCCTTGTGCAAACTGCTGACCTTGGAATAGTTAGTACATGACCTTGATTAACTTTTGTTTTTATATTCTTTCTCTATATATTAATAAATATAACATGTGACGCAAGTTCACTAGAACATGTTGATAACACAGTTGATGGTCAATTAATCTACTCAATGTGCAGACAATAATCTAGATAAAATATTGAAGAGGAGAAGTTATTACTTTCCACACTGTCTTCAAATTTCCCTCCAAAAAAGGAAAATACATCATGTGCTGTTGGACATGTGACTTTGGAACAAACCATTGCTGATTTATAGGGGGTTTTATAGGGAGTAACACAGTTGACACTGATTTCTCGGACATACACAAAATGGATGATTAAATGTAGATGCATGAGCAAAATATTTTTTAAAACACCTTTCTCATAATTTAACGATTATTTTGGACAAATATTTATAAGAAATATATACAGAAACATGTATTTTAGTGCTAATCTGAAGAGCAAAACCTCATATTTACCAAATCATACAGCACAAAAACAGCAAATTCCAGTATAGAATATGCCATTTTTGCAAGATAAAAGATGGATATCTGTTGGATTTTTGTATTAAATTAATTAGAAATGTCCCCTGATATAAAAGTGATCATTGTTTGAAGTGAAAAGTTATTGAAAAATTTGTAAAATTGACAATAGAGTCCATGGACATGACATGTACCCCAAATGACTCTGCTACGAGTTGCTGGCGGTCAGATAAGTACGATTTGAACCATGCTAATGCACTTCCACTAATGCCAACAACGTTTTCTAGTCTATTCAAAAGAATGTTGTGGTCAATAGTGTCAAACGCAGCAATAAGATCCAGTAGCACTATTAGAGAGATACAACCACGATCATGAGAGCAGGTCATTTGTAACTCTAATTAGAGCAGTCTCAGTACTATGATACGGTTTAAATCCTGACTGGAAATCCTCACAGATATCATTTTTCTCTAAGAAGGAATATAATTGTGAGGATACTACCTTTTCTAGTATCTTGGACAGAAAAGGGAGATTCGAGATCGGTCTGTAATTAACTAGTTCTTTGGGGTCAAGTTGTGTTTTTTTGATGAGAGGCTTAATAACAGCCAGTTTGAAGGTTTTGGGGACATATCCTAATGACAATGACGAATTAATAATAACAGTCAGAAGAGGATCTATGACTTTTGGAAGCGTGATGCCAAGTCATTTATTAACTGTGAGTTTTACATAAGGGATTCAGTGTGTAAAAACTAAATTTGATTAATTGTTGACTGTGGCAATTTAATTGTCCACGGTGGTGTTGAAATTTGTTTTGAGGTCCATGATGTATCCAAATACTATCTGTGGTGTGTAGTTACTAAGTAAACCTGTGTCTGTACAACAGATTCTCTGCCAGCCTCTTGACATGTTTGTAAAACTACTTGAGGTATAACATGCCATTTAAAGGGGTCATATGATGCGATTTCAAGTTTTCCTTTCTCTTAGGAGTGTTACAAGCTGATTGTGCATAGATAAGATTCCTGAAGTTGCAAAGACTAAAGTCTCAAAACCAAAGAGATATACTTTATCTAAGTTAAGACTCTAAAACGGCTCGTTCTAACATGCCCCCACATATCTACCTCA
>NW_015505691.1:1073625-1075917 GCF_001515645.1 Sinocyclocheilus grahami
TGTGGTCAATAGTGTCAAACGCAGCAATAAGATCCAGTAGCACTAATAGAGAGATACAACCACGATCATAAGAGCAGGTCATTTGTAACTCTAATGAGAGCAGTCTCAGTACTATGATACGGTTTAAATCCTGACTGGAAATCCTCACAGATATAATTTTTCTCTAAGAAGGAATATAATTGTGAGGATACTACCTTTTCTAGTATCTTGGACAGAAAAGGGAGATTCGAGATCGGTCTGTAATTAACTAGTTCTTTGGGGTCAAGTTGTGTTTTTTTTGATGAGAGGCTTAATAACAGCCAGTTTGAAGGTTTTGGGGACATATCCTAATGACAATGATGAATTAATAATAACAGTCAGAAGAGGATCTATGACTTTTGGAAGCGTGATGCCAAGTCTTTTATTAACTGAGTTTTACATAAGGGATTCAGTGTGTAAAAACTACATTTAATTAATTGTTGACTGTGGCAAATTAATTTGCATGGTGATGTTGAAATTTGTTTTGAGGTCCATGATGTATCCAAATACTATCTGTGGTGTGTAGTTACTAAGTAAACCTGTGTCTGTACAACAGATTCTCTGCCAGCCTCTTGACATGTTTGTAAAACTACTTGAGGGATAACATGTCATTTAAAGGGGTCATATGATGCGATTTCAAGTTTTCCTTTCTCTTTGGAGTGTTACAAGCTGATTGTGCATAGATAAGATCAATCACAAACCTGAAATGTAACAATTAATGATCTTAATCTCCGATTTAGATTTTAAATGGTCCTATGCGCGGCGCTGCTGTTCAAATGAGAATCACTTACAAACAGCCACTGTGTCGAAATATTTATTTTATTCTTATTTCATTTTAGTTTAATACGTAACTTTTGTTTTATAGTTTTATGTTTAATAATACCTTAGAGTCTTCATGTTTTGTCACAGAAGCGATTTAACAGCGCTTGCGTGAACCGGTCTGAGCCTCCGCCTAATCTGACAGGACCAGCCGCACTACGGTGAACGCTTGGCTAAACTGGCTCCTGAAATATTAATTAGGTAACGTCATGGTCGATCAATAGGCCTTTCTGATTGGCTGAAAGGCAGGCGTTTTTAGGCGGGCCCTGTACAGCTGACGAATAAACGAAGATAAGTACCATCTTATAAATATGAATTAGATTACGTGCCTGCCCCCCCAATGAACGTACCTGAGAAACGTCAGCGCGATCTAATTAATATTCATAAGCAAAACCGCCGCAATAGTAGGAATCGTATTTCCAACAGCGCAATCATGAAGCGGGATGGTGGCAGCCGGTGGCCCTGGTTACTGTCGTTAGCCGAAGACTAATTTATTACGAGAAAAACATGCGTTGTGAGAGGAGAAGCGCGAGCTGTGTGATCGTTGAAGCGTTAATGTATTAATGTTAATTATATTCGTGTATTTCCTTGAAGAAGGAGCGGGATACATGACAGACACACAATCCCTTCAGGACATGTGAGTGTACTTACATTAGACAGCCATCTTGCGCTTTTAACAACGATTGTTGCTTTTATTTACTGCATCAAACCCAAATCAAACGTATTATGTTAATGAGGCTTTGATGCATTATTCATAAGGAGTTTATATCTATGACATGGTAGCGTGGATCACACTTGCAGTGCTTTAATTACAATGTCTTACTCCTCAGGGTTGTTGAAAGCATAAATATAATAATATGAGTTTGTTTTCAGGCCTTCATCTACCTCTACAAGCAAACACACACATGTAAAGATAGCAGGTGTATTTTTATAATAATATGGTGTTGGTTCTGCATCCAGCACTTCTGGTCCACCTTGCTCTGAAAGCTTAATATAACCTTATGACAGTATGTATGCAGCTTACTTGTACTATACTATAGTGTACTAGCAGTATCAGCTATAAGGAGCTGCTGAGGGAATTTGTCCAGCCTCTCACTGCGTCCTGGCAATGCCCTGTATAGTAAACAGCATGTGGGGGTCGAATGCCTTCAGGTCAGGCTGATACCTGATACATGTCCTGGTGACAGTGGAGCCATTGTGCACTTACTATAACCTACTGTAGTGTTGTTAGTGTGTTGTATACCACATCTCCCATAGAAGACGAAACCAGTATAGCTCAAAGGTGTTAACTGTCCAGGTAGTTTAAAGGGGTCATATGATGCGATTTCAAGTTTTCCTTTCTCTTTGGAGTGTTACAAGCTGATTGTGCATAGATAAGATCCCTGAAGTTGCAAAGACTAAAGTCTCAAAACCAAAGAGATATTCTTTGTCAAAGTTAAGACTCTGCCACGCCCC
>NW_015505691.1:1076368-1083886 GCF_001515645.1 Sinocyclocheilus grahami
GGAGTGTTGCAAGCTGATTGTGCATAGATAAGATCCCTGAAGTTGCAAAGACTAAAGTCTTAAAAC
Organism: Sinocyclocheilus grahami; assembly: GCF_001515645.1. Taxonomy (NCBI): domain Eukaryota; kingdom Metazoa; phylum Chordata; class Actinopteri; order Cypriniformes; family Cyprinidae; genus Sinocyclocheilus; species Sinocyclocheilus grahami. The sequence continues at coordinate 1,076,435 of NW_015505691.1, forward strand.
CAAAGAGATATTCTTTATCAAAGTTAAGACTCTGCCACGCCCCCCTAAACCGGCTCGTTCTAATACGCCCCCACATATCTACCTCACTATGTGGAAATATTTTCATAATGCCGCCCAAATGTTCATGCAAAGAAAGAAGGCGTGGTTTCAGTAACCGCAGTTAGTGTTGAAGCAGCATGTCAGGGAGACGCTGTGTGTTTCTAGGCGAAAGCAAAAGCACTTTATTTGGCCTTCCGAAAGTAGATGCATTTAGGAATCTTTAAGATTACTTACAACAGAACAGCAATGCATTTTATGGACGACCGTTTCGTGAACCTAGGAGAGGAGGTCATTCTGACTTTGCTATGACAATCTGGCTCTTCTGAATCAGCTACTGTTTTGTTATTAGTTTAAGTATTTGCTATTGACTGTTCAAATGCAGAGTTTTGCGCATCGTGTGTGTGTGAGAGAGAGAGAGCGAGAGAGAGAGAGAGAGAGAGGCGGGGGGTCACATCACAAACACATACCAGCTTCATCACTGTGTCTGTCACGTGACTCTGTTCCCCTTCCTGGTTCTGTCTTTACATTTATTTTGAAAGATGAAGCTTGCGATTATGGGAAGGGGCGTTACATTTCCGAAGAGTGCTTGCGGTGTTCGGCCAATCACAATGCACTGGGTCAGCTGGCCAATCAGAGCAGACTGCGCTTGTCGGAAGGAGGGACTTTGTAGAAAATGAAGCGTTTGAGAGAGACGGGGCATAAAGGACTTACAATAACGGACAGTATTTGAAAAATAATGTGTTTTTTGAACATTAAAGCATGTCAACATATTCTGTTACACCAAATAACACAAAATAATGATCTTTAAAAAAGCATCATATGACCCCTTTAAGAATACACATGAGAACACAGCAGATCCTAAGTGCTGTTATTGGTGGAGGCTTTCAGACGGATCTGAAGAACCTCAGGCCTGTTCCTGCAGATGTTCAAAGCTAGGCTAATAATGAGGATGTTTATGTGCCAGCAGAGAATCATGTCTTACATTTCATCACAGCTCCTCCATCCATATTTATTACAATTTAGTGTCAAGCTGTTTGCCGTGATGCTTGGGTGTTGTGGATGGTTCTTGTAGCCCACTAGTTAAGCATGGTGCTCGAAACGCTATGGTCATGGGTTCAGTTCCTAGAGAACTCACATGCTGATAGACCATGGCTGCATTGTAAAGCTGCACTAGATAGTGTCGGTCTAATAAATAAATGTAAATAATGACCAGTATAGTAAGGGTTTGTGATTGTCAACTAACCTTTATCTAACAGTTAACCAGTTTATATATGTTTTAATATTTGATTTATGGTTAGTGTGCTGAGCTTAAACTGGCAGACAGTTTGCACCGTTAGGGGCCATTAGCACAGAACAAGTTTTGCACTCAACTGCACTGATTTTCCATTGTTTTCCTATGTAAATATGTGCTAGACAGACAGTTTGACCATTGTGCTTGTTTTGCATCCTTTTTCAGGGTCTCAACACTCAAATTAAAAGACTTAAATTTTTTGTGCAGTTAAAAAAAACTAGATTTTTTTTAAAAATGTATCTGAAGACCCCATTTTGAGAGGGAAAGAGCGCGCGCGGTGATTCACTCACGCTGTTTGTGAAATTATGTCCCACAGAAGGTTTTCAAATTACTTTAAGAGTTATTTAATGAAGAAATAGGAGTTGCACCTCACCTTCAGCGTAATAATTATTTCACCCGCGCCGGACAGAGACTGAGACGGTGCCACTGCATGTCGTGCCACACCTCTCACGGCAGGCACGTGTCATCAGCCGATCAAACATCCCAAAGCGATTATCGGCCGATAGTGATCGGTAGCCGATCAATCGGAGCACCCCTAATTTGGGCCACTGAAAAAATTAATTAAAAATAAAAAACTGCAAATTTAACCAGTTGAATAACAAAAAATTATACTGAATGTAAAGGAAGATTGAGATGTTTTCAGTTGATTAGATGCTCACCAGAACTGATGTGTGATGAGATGCACATTGAGAAATCTGGAAAATTATGAGCGTGTCTTATGGAACACTAGCAATATTAACATATTATGGTGAAAATATAGTTGTACAGATATCATATATTATACAGACATGCTTGTATGAAATCAACAAGACTTCCATTTAAAAGTTTGTGTAAAGTCAGTATTACAGAATACATATCGTTGAAGTGTTTAATTGAGAAGTCACATTATTTGAAGAAAACTATTGCAATTACATTTTTTTTTTTGCTTTGATCCAGATGGTCCAGAGTTTTTGGTTTTGCCTAAAGAGTTATATTTTAGTGCATCACTATTAAACACCTCCTAAACAATGAGTCATATCCAGGATCAAGCCTAATTATACAGTGCTTTCATGAACCCACTGACTAGTCTGCTTTTAATATACTGGCACGTCCCTGGTTGACTAGACATTGCTGCGTGTTACCATGAGGTTGCTAGAGTGTTGGTGGTGATTGCATAGCATATTCCTGTGTGTTTGCTAGGGCATTTAGGGTGATTTACATGCAATTAATGTGGGTCTGTGCAGTTTCTATGTATTTTTTCTCTGTGATCTGTGATATTTTCTTCAACAGACACACAAGCCACATTAACACAGTAACCAACATTAAGCTCCACAACATGTGTTGAGCTGCACACACTCAGACACACAGAAATGTCCACAGACGACAGCATTAATTTAGTCTCAATATTACAAATACTGTCTGTGTCCATCTTCTGGAGGGATAAACTCATATTGTGCAGTCAGACGTAGGTGATTGTGTTCATCCGACATTGGTTACTCAAGAAGATGATCTAATGTCACCCTGTGACAAAACATAAACAGACACTGTTAGTGTGATTTGTACATGCTTCACGGTTGCTACATGTGACAGTACCAGAAGATATGAGGAAAATCAATGGATGGAGGCTACTAACTAACATTTATCTGATAACTTTGACCATTAGTTCATCAGGGGCCAGATTCATGATAATCTTAAAGGGTTAGTTCACCCAAAAATTAAAATTCTGTCATTAATTACTCACCCTCATGTCGTTCTAAATCCGTACAAAAAGTATTCTCGTAGCTTTGTAAAATTATGGTTGAACCCCTGATGTCACATGGATTATTTTACCGATCCCCTTGCTACGTTTCTGGACCTTGATCGTGGTAATTACATTGCTGTCTATGGGAGGGTCAGAGAGCTCTCAGAATTCATCAAAAATATCTTAATTTGTTTTCCGAAGATGAACTTAGGTCTTACGGGTTTGTAATGACAAGAGGGTGAGTACTTAATGACAGAATTTTTATTTTTGGGTGAACTAACCCTTTAAGAAAGAAGTTAAGAGATTTCTTATGCTAAATTCTTAGAAGTTTGTAAGAACTTCCTAGGTTCAATTTAATATTTTCTTAAGAACATCTTATTTTTTCTCAAGAAGAAATTTACAGGCTTCAGGGTTCGTATGGGTGCTTGAAATGCTTGGTTGTTTCAAGCTTGAAATGCTTGAGAATTCTTAGAAGTTTGTAAGAACTTCCTAGGTTCAATTTAATATTTTCTTAAGAACATCTTATTTTTTTCTCAAGAAGAAATTTACAGGCTTCAGGGTTCGTATGGGTGCTTGAAATGCTTGGTTGTTTCAAGCTTGAAATGCTTGAATTTTAACGTAGTGTTTTCAAGGTTTGAAAAGTGTTTGCATTTTGGAAAAAGTGTTTGAAACTGCTCAAAATTGCAATTGCATTGGTTTTTATAATAATTTGCTTTACTGAATAACGTTAGTTCACTTTCTAGACAAAATGTGTGCTATCTGTCTGTCTGTATTGACGAGCAGAGCGGGAGATAAAAACATGTCAGGAGGTTGCTGCTTCAGTCAGCGTTGGCTTGAAAACGACAAACACAAATTATGGTTAAAAAAGGGTGTTTTTATATCAATGCATCTCTGACATGAATCGATTGCCTTGAGAGAAGTTTCAATGGCATTATCGTTTCATCTCACTAACGTTTAATGTCTGATAAAGTAGCGTTTGTGAGCCAGCACTGCATTTTTTGTACAGCCATTACTGGAGAAACCACTGTGGCTATACTGTGTGCTATCTGTCTGTCTGTATTGACGAGCAGAGCGGGAGATAAAAACATGTCAGGAGGTTGCTGCTTCAGTCAGCGTTGGCTTGAAAATGACAAACACAAATTATGGTTAAAAAAGGGTGTTTTTATATCAATGCATCTCTGACATGAATCGATTGCCTTGAGAGAAGTTTCAATGGCATTATCGTTTCATCTCACTAACGTTTAATGTCTGATAAAGTAGCGTTTGTGAGCCAGCACTGCATTTTTTGTACAGCCATTACTGGAGAAACCACTGTATTCATGCATTTCCAAGAGTGGAGACAGAACCTCATATTTTAGCTTTTAAACTATGTTTAAGAAAAAAAAGGAAAGGGATGAGTCAAAAGTGTAAATAATTATTTTAAAGTACACACATCTTACTGTCTAAATGTTTTAGATTTTTGAAGGCACATTAGCTTTTTGTTCTGAACAAAAACAGCAGACAGGCTTATTGAGAATGAAAATTCTTTAAACTTTTGACTTGTTCCTTCTTTATTTAAAAAAAATAATAAATTTAAAGGCTGAGGCTTGTTAATTTGAGGTTTGTCAATTTATACAACTCTTTCTATTTGTGAAAACCTGTATTTGAACTGCAAATCATGTCTTTTGAAGTCATTTTATGGTTTAATGTTACAATAGACATTGCCCTACCCCACTCATACAGTATTTATTTGATTTTTGTAGGGTAAAAAACCTTAAATATTATTTTAAAAATCTTGCAGATACCCTGTAAATTCTTTCTTTCTTTCTTTCTTTTTTTGTTATATAACTTATATACTGTAAGTTGGCTATTTATATTATGCAATGCTATATGCTGTCCAGACTGGTGGTTTTTAATAGCACAATAACATCTGATTTAAAGTAAACAAAAAAAAAACTCAAGTGTGTTCGTGTGTAAACATGTAATTTACCACAGTTTAAAGTGCTGGAAAAGCCTGAAAAATGCACCTTGAAAGTGCTTGAAAAGTGCTTGAATTTGAATTTGGAAAAGGTGTAAGAACCTTGAGGCTTTGGTGTTATCTGAATGCATGGCGCTCTTGCCGAAAACTTGTGATCAATGAAAAACTCATATTTTTGGGCTGCCTACAGATTACCATAATAATAATAGTAATAAGCACATAAACTATGTTCATTGCTTTGCTACTAACGTGACCAGAGTCGACTAATCGTGGTTTTTAATGATGCTGTAGTTTTAAAGAGCCTGTTTTAAGATGGAGCAGACTTTTGGATACATTTGCTGTCTTTTTACACTCTTTCTAGAGTGAGTATGTCTTCCTGTATCAGTGTGCGTGCAGTGCACGCTGCAAAACACGTCCTGTGTATGGAAGCTCAGTTATGTTGCAGATATAAAATTAAAAACATGGTTCCTATTTGACCTTAACACAACATTATGTGACATTGTTTACAAGCTGTTTCACTGACGTCTTTCAGAGATTGAAAGACTGATTGATCGATTGAGACATGATATGGATTTTGTTATGGGAGGTGTACTGAATCTTTCAACGTACCTTCTGATGTTCATTCATATATTTGGTGCTGTGTAACTAGTAGTATTGTGATTTAGTTTTCTTATTGCGATTTATTGGATGGGATGCACGTTACAGTGTTCTGTTCATTCTTGAGTCTGTTTATCCATACTCTTGATAAATAAATGCATAATTTAGCCTATATACTTGTCCTTTAAGTTCATGATTAAAAATGACAAGGTGGAAAAAAAAAAACTAGTAATGTCTTGTTATCATTAACATATGGAAATTAAAATGATGGGTAATAGGGCTGTGTATCACCAGCAAATTGACGATACGATACGTATCACGATACAGAGGCTACAATACGTATCACGATACAGGACTGCACTGAATTTCACTTCAGAAGAATTTAGTAAAACAGCTGTTTATTAAACACTGCATACCATAGGGCCGTTGCTAACTATTGGCATAACAGGCACTTGACCTTTGCATTATGAAGGGCCACTATAACTGTACCACAGTACAATAGCCTACAGGTAATGGCATATGTTTCATGTTTACATTGTGCACTCCCCACCCTACAATATTCTGATTGTTTGCATCTTGTTTTTAAGCCCATATATAATAATGTACTCGTTCTAATAAATTTATATTGTAATGTACTCATTCTAATATATTAAAATCATCTTAACATTGCGGGTAGGTTATCATTGCACAAATCAACACACTCTCTACGTTTAAAAAATAATTAGAAGAGTTATAAACTAATGCGCTGTCTTCACTGTAGCTCACGCACACACGTTTAGTCAGGTCACTCTGTGTGTGCGCACAGACATTCTTTAGACAAACTTTTTAGCGCTTCCCCGCAATTTTATCAATAAAATAGCTTAATCGGCAGTGGTGGAAAGAGTACTGAAAAAATATACTCAAGTAAAAGTACCATTACCTTCCAAAAAATATAGTGTGAGTAGAGTAAAAGTACTTGTCCAAAAAACTACTTGAGTAAGAGTAAAGGAGTAGCCTATTTAAAAGTGCTCCTGAGTATTGAGTAGTGAGTACTGAGCTGTGGATTCTACCCTCATAATAAACGCTGTACACTGCAATTGATACATTTTAAAAACGTTGTACATTCTGTAATTCACATTATCTTATTTGTCATAAAGAATGAAGAGTATCTATCATCCAGCAGTTTTAAACTCTTTAAAATACATCAAAACAGCACGGAAACAGTATTCAGTTGAAGAAAAGACGAAAGTTATTCTCAGTACAATCATCCCCATTTAAATCATAAAGTTTGAAAAAATAGATTTAAAATCATGTGTAAGGCCACTGAGACAGCATGCTGTTGTTGCACATAAAATATTAATGTTTAGGACAGTTCAAATACAAACACCATGAGAAACTCATAGTTCAGCATCACACACCATGATATGGGTTAAAATGAGAGCCCATTTCTCTCCAAAACGGTGCCAGTTTTAGCGTTTTGCAATAAAGAGATAAAAATAACAACTTGATAATTTGTTACAATTTTAACATAAATGCACATTGTTCTAGAAGGATGGCATCATGCCATACCTTTTACACATTTACTCGAATTGTTATGCTGATAATACAATTTGTAAGGAAAAATACATTAAATAGCGAAGTATTTCTGGGGAAACTTTTTCAAAGGAAAACACACACACACACACACACACGTCCCTTTGCTGAGCCGCGGCGGTCTCGGTGAATCAGCAGCATCCACAACTGAACGGAACAAAAAGTGTTGAACTTGAAAAAAATGTTTGCGCGAGTGCACTTGCTAAATGAAGGCGGATTGTATAAAATGGGTTAAAAAAAAAAGTTTATTAACGAGCTGCAGTTTTATTACATCAC
>NW_015505691.1:1083896-1130763 GCF_001515645.1 Sinocyclocheilus grahami
AACAATTATTATATTGGTAACACTTTACTATAAGGTCACATTTGTTAAACATTAGTTAATACATTATCTAACATGACCTAAAATGGAGCAATATATTTTACAGCATTTTTAACCTTTGTAAATATTAGTTAAAGGGCACCTATTATGCCCCTTTTTACAAGATATAATATTGGTCTTGGGTGTCCTCAGAATGTGTCTGTGAAGTTTCAGCCCAAAATACAAAACAGAATTTTTTTTATAACAGCTGGAAAATGTCATTTTTGGGGTGTGTCTAAAAAAGAGCTGTTTTGGAGTGTATGGCTTTAAATGCAAATGAGCTGCATATTCCCACCTCGTCTCCAGAAGAGGGCGTCGCGTATACGTCTCTCTGCATTGCATATCTACAGCAATAAGCAGCCGGTAGAAGCAACATAACTGAGAGCGAGAGAACCGGTGTTTAACCGTACATATGGGAAGCCAAATGCACTGAAAGTGGAACGAAACAGCGTGATGTTACAGAGCTGCAGACCTGTCATCGGCGTGGATCAATTGACTGAGCCGAGCGACCGCACTACCGAATGAATCTCGCGCTCAGTGCTGATCAGTTAAAAAATAATTCATGTACGCACACAAATACGGTTAAAACGCTAAGCACTGTAATGACATGACATTCACAAAGGAGTCTGGAGTGGTACACGTATTTAGGTAGATTTTGAGGCGCATTAGCTTGAAAAATGAAAGTAATCCACAGTGTCCTCAGCAGCTCAGATGTTGGGAGAAAATTAAGACTCTTATGTTCAGTCTTACATCCAAACACAGAGCATCGGGATTGCTTGCAAGACTATTGTCTCTATCGCAGTTACACGCTCATGTGACATTGCTGCGCTGCATGGTCACAAAAAGTTATCGTTTGCATGTGTTTTTAAGCATTGCGGTTTGAAATGCAATCAGCAGCGAAAGAGAACTCATTTCATGAAGACTGTGCTCATAGAGCGTGGCAGTGCTGAACGGAGTTATTTTTGCCATTTTAGGGTGTACTTACACTAGGCGTTTTGAACCGGTTCGTTTAGCCGTCCCTGGCCCAGTTGGAAGAGGTGGGCCAGGGCACGGTTTGGTTGGGCTTGGGCTCGGTACGCATGCAGTGTAAGCGCTAACCGCGTCAGAGCACGGAACAGATACTGTTTTGTGTGTGCTGCTGTCATCATTACGACCGCAACCATTATATTACTACTACTACTTCTACACTACACTTTTTAATTAATTTAATTCAATCAAGTATATTTAGGTTTATAATGGCTCTGGTTCTCACCTTAATGATGAACAGGAAATGTAGTTTGCGAGTAAAGCTGCAAATTATATAATTAACGTCAGCTGCCTCCGTAATAATTATCTGATACATACAAGTGAAAATCAATGCACAACATAAATTATAAATGAATTATTATTAATTATTCGGCAGAATATTAGTGAAAGTGGTTTTCTCCGTTATCTCATACATGACGTATGCGTGCTCCGGCCCGGAAAGTTTAGTGCAAGTGTGAGTGCAGGCCAGCGGGGGAGTGGGTAGGGGGGATAATCGCGCTCGGGCACGGTTCAAGGCAACCATGCCTAGCGTGAGTACACCCTTATAGGCCTTGAATGGTTAAATACACACACTTGTATCTGTCAAAATGCCCATCTTTGCAAGTATCCTCGTATACACAGTAATTTAGGTTTTAAAACTTTCTAGATCTTTTTTATGCCTAAACATACACACTACACACTGACTAAAATTAAAAAAGTGAAAAAGCATAATAGGACCCCTTTAAAGAAAAAATAACTATGTTGTGATATATATCGTTACTGTGAAATAAACTAAAAAAGGTCTTGGTCGCTCACCACTAATGTTAACAAATGAAACCAAACCTTATTGTAAAGTGTTACCATTATATTATATAATCATTCAGGGCAAGTTAGCTATTAGCACTGACAAGTCTTTTTTTTAAATATGTAATTGTGCGCATCCTAATGAGATTGGTCATAGCCATTGGATTTTGCTTTTATTTACTCTCGTAATTGAACTGCCTATACTCCTGATGTTTGCACAGATCACTGTATGAAGATATTTGCGGCTATGGCCAGTGAACCACTTGAAGGGTTCCATGAGGTGAACCTGGCGTCACCCACCACCCCAGATCTTCATGGGGTTATAGACCCGAGCCCACCAAAGCACAACGCTCCCCCCAGCACACTGTACCGCACACACTCTTTGACCTCTAGCCAGAATGCACCCAATGCTCTCAGAGCCGACCAGCTGCCCACCCAGCCCGTGTACTCGACCCCCCGTCACCTGGGCACAGAGGACACCCTCAATGGCAGGTAAGACTCCAGAAACAGCAGGTGAACCAAACACAGTGTCTACACTCAGGGTTACCAGGTCTGAAAAACAAAACCAGCTCAATCAATATTAAAAACAAGCCCAAACACATTTTTTTCCATGGGTTTCCACTCAGTCAGGGGTCTCCTTCATCACAATTGTGTTCTGGGGAGATTGGTTTAACCTGTGGACTAAAAAACAACCTGTGGCAACAGTGTAAAAGTAGCCCAATTCTATGGGAAAACCATGGACTTGGGAACACTGTCTATACTGGATGTATTTTGACAAGCTACTCCAGTCATTTAATTTTAGTAACCAACTATATATATATGTGTGTGTGTGTATAATACACCTCATGTCGCTCCAAAGCTCTATGACTTTCTTTCTTCTATGGAACATAAAAGAAGATATTTTGAGATGGGGTTTTTTTCAGTCACTGGTCACAAAAACTGTTTGGTTGCCAGTATTGTTCAAAATATCTGCTTTTATGCTGCAGAGTAGAAAGTTATGTCGTACAGGGGTGGAACGAGATGCCATCAAAAGCTTACGAGCAATAGCAGATGTATTTGGATATGATCTACAGTACTTGTCAATAGTTGGAAAACATTACAATTTTTAAATGTTTTTAATTAACTCTTCTACTCACCAAGGCTGGATTTATGTGCTCAAAAAAATCATCAATATTTATGTGTGCGTGTTGAGTTCTAATAGAAATTAATGCTTTTATTCAGCAAATAAGCTTTTAAACTTTCTATTCAGCAATGAATCCTAAGAAAAAACAAATCCACAAAATATTAAGCAGCTGAAACTGTTTTTAACATTGATAGTAATAAAAAACATTATTAATAACTGAGCACCAATATAAGTCAGCAGCAAATCGGTATATATTAGTATGATTTCTGAAGGATCATGTGACACTAAAGATTGGAGTAATGCTGAAAATTCAGCTTTACGTCACAAAAATAAATTACATTTGAAAATATATTCAAATAAAAATTTGTTGCAATTGTTTGCAGTTTTACTGTACTTTTGGTCAAATAATGCAGCCTTGGTGAGCATTAGAGACTTCATTAAAAACACTTAAATCATAATGTTTCCAAACGTTTGACAAGTACTCTATGTACCTGGATGTTTTATCTGTGATGGTCTGATGGAGTTTAAGTCATCATGAAATCAAAATGGACAATTCTTACTTTTATGGGAAGTTATCCATAAAATATCCCTCACCTTAGTTTCAATAAAAGCTCTTTTTAGACTGAAGAGAAAGTTTCTAAATCAAATTGATGTTTGTCTCCACAGTGGAAATGATCTTGCAGTGGATGCAGTGGATGGCAACGTCCCATCAGCTGATGGAGAGGATGTTCTGGGCCTGAGCGCAGACAGTCTGTCCCGTCTCAGAAGTCCATCAGTTATGGAGGTCCGAGAGAAAGGCTACGAGAAGCTAAAGGAGGAGCTCGCCAAAGCACAATGGGTGAGCCACTAAACCAATGACATTCACAGATCTAAACTTACATTTATTCATTTAGCTGATGCAATAAACCAAAACAAATGAGAAATTACGAACATCACAAACTAATTTTCAGACTCTGAAAATATACCTTTTATCACATGCCTCTGGTTAGGACACAATGTAATTCACAACAGATATCTAGGGCTGGGCTGAAAATGGTGATTTCTCGTTTTTTATTAATTCTCAGTTTGATTAACCAATCGATCATTTAGTCTATGCTGTTTTCAGTTGATGTGTGTAGTGAACAAAACTTCACTAAACATTATTTGTAGTGTGCCTGCTATCCAGTAAATCACTATAAGCTTTTTGCTTTGCTATTTGAGATATGAAACAAAGTCTCAACTTACAAATTCTGTCAAATTTATTTTAAAATCCAAACAATAAATATTGTTTTGGCACTCTTTAATGCAGCACCGTGTATTGCATATTAAAGGGATAGTTTACCAAAAAATGAAATGTCGTTCCAAATCCGTAAAGGTCTCTGCACACTGACTCCGACATTTTCGTTTGTGTTTTTTCGTACATTCGAAATCCTAAAAATTTGTCACGCACAGAAACCTTGCACACTGAGTCTGATGCGTATTAATTAATCCGTTGCGAAGAAATTCGCAAAACAGCACTAAATGGAGTCTTCAAGCAGTGAGGATGATTTTGTTGTCGTCTCGCTTCTTAAAAAGAGAAAAAGAGAGGAAATATTGGGTCCATCCGACACTGAGATACAGAGAGGACGGAGAGTTCCCCCTCAGGAGCAGCGAGATTATCCCGGGCGATTCAATGTTTACTTCAGGATGTCAGTGGTTTAGTTTGATACTAGAGCCACATAATAAAAAGAAGACCACCAATTTCTGTGAACTCAGTGTGCAAGGATCTTTACGGTGCTTTGTGCTGCGAGACGAAGTGGATGAACTTGACAATCGCCATTCTAGTCTGGATTTTAGCGTTCGCTTGTACGGTGGCTCTGAACTGTCAAAACACCTCTCAAAATGCTTGCAACGGATGCGAAAAACTGAAAAAATCGAACCCGATCCGAATTTTTTTTATGACGGACGAAAATTTCGGAGGCAGTGTGTAAACGTGATTGACATAACGTGAGGTCGTATTTATTTTTTAACGTGCGAAAATTTCTAACGAAATTTTCGGGCTCAGTGTGCAATGACCTTAAGACCTTCGTTCATATTCGTAACACAAATTAAGATATTTTTGATGGAATCTGAGAGCTCTCTGACCCTCCATAGACAGCAAGGATATTACCACGATCAACGCACAGAAACGTAGCAAGGACATCGGTAAAAATAGTCCATGTGATCTCAGGGGTTCAACGGTAATTTTACGAAGCTACGAGAATACTTTTTGTGCGCAAAGAAAACAATAATAACTTTATTTATTCAGCAATTCTTCTCCCCGAGTTACTGTCTTCTGCCATTTTGTAGAGTACCCAAGAACGTAATCAATGTAATGAGTGTTGTTTATGTTGTACTGAACATAAACAACACTGATTACCTTCAGCGAAAGAACGCGCATGCTGAATGTAAACAACGTAATAACAATCTAATTTTTTTCCATATCAATTTAATATTGTGGTATCATCAAACAAAGGTTTGTCTGGTTATGTCATATAATTTTCTTATCTAAGTGGATGTTTCTGGGCCAAAATAAGCTGCAGAGTAGACAAGGTTTTCATGCTCAAAAGTGGACATGACATGAAGTGAGGAACCGCCACTAATGTTTAATATTCTATTAATCCAGTTTGACAGAAAATCATTGTCATGTCATTGTCATTATCAGTATTTATGAAATATTGTGACATGATCTGAATATAGCAGGTCAGCACAGCCACAAAAGAGCCGTTTTGTGAAGAGAGAAATGTGTTCAACAAATGCGGGACAAGAACCGTTTGCTAAATATAAACACTCACATATAGTTTTCTACCAAAAATGGTGAATTGGTGCATTTGAAAAAGGATTGTTATTTAGTTTTTCTGTTCCGCTCAGACACAGCTCTAGATTTTCTACTAGGGGTGGACATTCTGATTTATTGTGGGCACAAAAAATGTGAAGTTTGTTACACACGTGAGTCTGTTATGTTTAGTTTTTATTCACTTGCAGTTACAAGCATGCTTCAGCAGGTTTTGCATGATCAAAGATCAAATAGATGTCACCCGTCACCTTTGTCTTTTTTTAAAGTGTGCACATTGTCCAGTGGATAAAGTTTATTAGTTTATTAGCATAATGGGTGAAGTTTACTGGAAAGATTTCTGTCAGACTAATTGTTTACATGACATTTTAAAGTTGCAACATAACAGAGATAGCAACAGAGCTTTTAATTGAAACTGATAATCAAACATAAATAATGGGGGACTTGATTCAGTTAATCGTTTGTTGATTGGATGGAGGCACATCTAAATGTGAGCTTACAGTTGATTATAAGAAAAGTGTGGGTTTATGCAAACTAAATGATAGAAGTCTGCTATACATCACCAGAGGGAAGTCTGTCAATTCATACGAAAATGCCGTGATTAAACACATTTTTTGTCACCTTGCTTCTACATTAAACAAAAATTTAAATATGTGGATGAATCATTCACAATGAGTATACATATCATGCATTTGCAAAATAAATACAGTGAATTTTCATTTCATGCCTACTTTAAATTATTGTCTGAGTGAAACTAAATTTTAAAGTGTGTGTTATTGCACTAATTATTCCACAAGGTTTTCTATAAAAAATAGTAAAAGTCTTATCCTTGTTATTACATAGCTGGCTGTTGAGAAAATGTGCACAGGAGCACATAGATATTAGTCTGATATGAGTTCCTCATACTGATTGACTGCATCTGAACACACTCCATCACATCTCAACATCTCAGCGTAACCTAATGCTGTCAGTAAAAGATTTTCTACATATGTTTTCTATTTTTATGTTCCAATTCTATTTTTAAAATGTCATTTATTCCTGTAATGGCAATTTCAGCATAATTAGAAATCAGAAATTCAGAAATCATTCCAATATGTTGATTTGGTGCTCGGTTATTATTGGTTTTTAATAATTAATAATGGTTCTTATTATTATGAATGTGTTGAACAGTTTTTGCCGGTTAATTTGTTTTTTAGTTTTTTTTTTGATAAGTTAAAAGATAAATCTGATTTATTCAGATTTTTAGCTGAATAAAATGTCTTTAGATAGACAAACAAACAAAGATACATACTGACCCCAAACCATATTTTAAACCCAAGTATATATTAATGTGAGACATGGCCTAGCAATAGTGTTGTTTTAGAATTATTTCTATACTATTATATTCTATTTTGAATTAGCTGTTATTTTTATAGTTTCATTTAAAACTTTTCTTGTAATTTTATGTGCTTTTGTCATTTTTATTATTATTTTTATATTTCAATTTCACTTTAATTTCAGTGTTAAATTAGTGTAGTACTCCCACTTAAAAACTTAAATGAAAATTAGAAATGTTGCCTTGGAAGCTAACAGAAAAAAATAAGTTTTTATTTTTCTAATATTTATATTTTATTTTATTTCAGATGTATTTGAATGAACAAAAACAACTTTTAAACTATTTACAATTAACAAAAACAATAGTTTCAGCTAACACTAATAAGACAATAATAACCACAGGTTCGAATCCAGCCTGCATCTGCTGTTGTCATTAAAATGTCGCCCAAAAAGAAACCATACATTTATTGTTTCTTCCAATCGTTTTTTTGTAAAACAATACTGTAGTGTGTGTTGTATCATCCACCCTTTTACATTGAAGTCATGGGCTAAATGAGAGAATGAGCCATACATTCCCTGTTTTTCAGTTGTTCTGTTTTTCATTTATGGCTTTGTGCTGCGAGACGAAGTGGATGAACTTGACAATCGCCATTCTAGTCTGGATTTTAGCGTTCGCTTGTACGGTGGCTCTGAACTGTCAAAACACCTCTCAAAATGCTTGCAACGGATGCGAAAAACTGAAAAAATCGAACCCGATCCGAATTTTTTTTATGACGGACGAAAATTTCGGAGGCAGTGTGTAAACGTGATTGACATAACGTGAGGTCGTATTTATTTTTTAACGTGCGAAAATTTCTAACGAAATTTTCGGGCTCAGTGTGCAATGACCTTAAGACCTTCGTTCATATTCGTAACACAAATTAAGATATTTTTGATGGAATCTGAGAGCTCTCTGACCCTCCATAGACAGCAAGGATATTACCACGATCAACGCACAGAAACGTAGCAAGGACATCGGTAAAAATAGTCCATGTGATCTCAGGGGTTCAACGGTAATTTTACGAAGCTACGAGAATACTTTTTGTGCGCAAAGAAAACAATAATAACTTTATTTATTCAGCAATTCTTCTCCCCGAGTTACTGTCTTCCGCCATTTTGTAGAGTACCCAAGAACGTAATCAATGTAATGAGTGTTGTTTATGTTGTACTGAACATAAACAACACTGATTACCTTCAGCGAAAGAACGCGCATGCTGAATGTAAACAACGTAATAACAATCTAATTTTTTTCCATATCAATTTAATATTGTGGTATCATCAAACAAAGGTTTGTCTGGTTATGTCATATAATTTTCTTATCTAAGTGGATGTTTCTGGGCCAAAATAAGCTGCAGAGTAGACAAGGTTTTCATGCTCAAAAGTGGACATGACATGAAGTGAGGAACCGCCACTAATGTTTAATATTCTATTAATCCAGTTTGACAGAAAATCATTGTCATGTCATTGTCATTATCAGTATTTATGAAATATTGTGACATGATCTGAATATAGCAGGTCAGCACAGCCACAAAAGAGCCGTTTTGTGAAGAGAGAAATGTGTTCAACAAATGCGGGACAAGAACCGTTTGCTAAATATAAACACTCACATATAGTTTTCTACCAAAAATGGTGAATTGGTGCATTTGAAAAAGGATTGTGATTTAGTTTTTCTGTTCCGCTCAGACACAGCTCAAGATTTTCTACTAGGGGTGGACATTCTGATTTATTGTGGGCACAAAAAATTTGAAGTTTGTTACACATGTGAGTCTGTTATGTTTAGTTTTTATTCACTTGCAGTTACAAGCATGCTTCAGCAGGTTTTGCATGATCAAAGATCAAATAGATGTCACCCGTCACCTTTGTCTTTTTTAAAAGTGTGCACATTGTCCAGTGGATAAAGTTTATTAGTTTATTAGCATAATGTTTACTGGAAAGATTTCTGTCAGACTAATTGTTTACATGACATTTTAAAGTTGCAACATAACAGAGATAGCAACAGAACTTTTAATTGAAACTGATAATCAAACATAAATAATGGGGGACTTGATTCAGTTAATCGTTTGTTGATTGGATGGAGGCTATTTAGTTTTTCTGTTCCGCTCAGACACAGCTCTAGATTTTCTACTAGGGGTGGACATTCTGATTTATTGTGGGCACAAAAAATGTGAAGTTTGTTACACACGTGAGTCTGTTATGTTTAGTTTTTATTCACTTGCAGTTACAAGCATGCTTCAGCAGGTTTTGCATGATCAAAGATCAAATAGATGTCACCCGTCACCTTTGTCTTTTTTTAAAGTGTGCACATTGTCCAGTGGATAAAGTTTATTAGTTTATTAGCATAATGGGTGAAGTTTACTGGAAAGATTTCTGTCAGACTAATTGTTTACATGACATTTTAAAGTTGCAACATAACAGAGATAGCAACAGAGCTTTTAATTGAAACTGATAATCAAACATAAATAATGGGGGACTTGATTCAGTTAATCGTTTGTTGATTGGATGGAGGAACATCTAAATGTGAGCTTACAGTTGATTATAAGAAAAGTGTGGGTTTATGCAAACTAAATGATAGAAGTCTGCTATACATCACCAGAGGGAAGTCTGTCAATTCATACGAAAATGCAGTGATTAAACAATTTTTTTGTCACCTTGCTTCTACATTAAACAAAAATTAAAATATGTGGATGAATCATTCTCAATGAGTATACATATCATGCATTTGCAAAATAAATACAGTGAATTTTCATTTCATGCCTACTTTAAATTATTGTCTGAGTGAAACTAAATTTTAAAGTGTGTGTTATTGCACTAATTATTCCACAAGGTTTTCTATAAAAAATAGTAAAAGTCTTATCCTTGTTATTACATAGCTGGCTGTTGAGAAAATGTGCACAGGAGCACATAGATATTAGTCTGATATGAGTTCCTCATACTGATTGACTGCATCTGAACACACTCCATCACATCTCAACATCTCAGCGTAACCTAATGCTGTCAGTAAAAGATTTTCTACATATGTTTTCTATTTTTATGTTCCAATTCTATTTTTAAAATGTCATTTATTCCTGTAATGGCAATTTCAGCATAATTAGAAATCAGAAATTCAGAAATCATTCCAATATGTTGATTTGGTGCTCGGTTATTATTGGTTTTTAATAATTAATAATGGTTCTTATTATTATGAATGTGTTGAACAGTTTTTGCCGGTTAATTTGTTTTTTAGTTTTTTTTTTGATAAGTTAAAAGATAAATCTGATTTATTCAGATTTTTAGCTGAATAAAATGTCTTTAGATAGACAAACAAACAAAGATACATACTGACCCCAAACCATATTTTAAACCCAAGTATATATTAATGTGAGACATGGCCTAGCAATAGTGTTGTTTTAGAATTATTTCTATACTATTATATTCTATTTTGAATTAGCTGTTATTTTTATAGTTTCATTTAAAACTTTTCTTGTAATTTTATGTGCTTTTGTCATTTTTATTATTATTTTTATATTTCAATTTCACTTTAATTTCAGTGTTAAATTAGTGTAGTACTCCCACTTAAAAACTTAAATGAAAATTAGAAATGTTGCCTTGGAAGCTAACAGAAAAAAATAAGTTTTTATTTTTCTAATATTTATATTTTATTTTATTTCAGATGTATTTGAATGAACAAAAACAACTTTTAAACTATTTACAATTAACAAAAACAATAGTTTCAGCTAACACTAATAAGACAATAATAGAAGTCTGCTATACATCACCAGAGGGAAGTCTGTCAATTCATACGAAAATGCCGTGATTAAACACATTTTTTGTCACCTTGCTTCTACATTAAACAAAAATTTAAATATGTGGATGAATCATTCACAATGAGTATACATATCATGCATTTGCAAAATAAATACAGTGAATTTTCATTTCATGCCTACTTTAAATTATTGTCTGAGTGAAACTAAATTTTAAAGTGTGTGTTATTGCACTAATTATTCCACAAGGTTTTCTATAAAAAATAGTAAAAGTCTTATCCTTGTTATTACATAGCTGGCTGTTGAGAAAATGTGCACAGGAGCACTAAAAAGTATCTTATTCTCAGGGCTGCATTCATTTGATCAAGATTACAGTAGAACAGTAATATAGTGAAATACTATTGCAATTTAAAATAAAATATTTTAATATATTATAGAATAAAATTTATTTATGTGATGGCAAAGCTGAAATTTCAGCAGCCATTACTCCAGTCTTCAGTGTCACACGAGCCTTCAGAAATAATTCTAGGGCCAGTTTTACTAAACAGGGCAAATTAGCGCGAGCACACAATTCCAAAACAGTGGCGAATTTCTGCGGGTGATTTACTAACGATGCGCAAATGAAAGAACACAGACGCAACATCTCATTTACATATCGGCCAACGCAATATACCAAGTGCAGCATCAATTTGCGTAGTCGCAAATAAAGTATAAAGAAATAAAGCAGCACCACAGTACGTTGAAAAGAACCGGAGGCCAAAAATGAAGGTTTGCTAGAAGTTTTGATAGACCTGGTAATGCGTGACTCCTTGTATAATGGCGAAAATACTAGTAATTTGATTTGTTAGTAAAACGCTATGTGTGATTCATTTGAATACTCTCCTCCCATAACTTTTGTGTCTGAAAGGGAAACTCCTAAAAATGCATATTCAATAAGGTCAGGCGCAAAAATAACTGTGTCCACGCCTTTTCGGTGTTAATTCGTCACTGCGCGTCTTTAGTAAAACCTGACAGTACTATTTTAACGCCAAAAGACCGTTTGCGCTGACACAAGCTGTTAGTAAAACTGGCCCCTAATGTGCTAATTTTCTGCTCAATGTTATTATCAATATTGAAAACAGTTGTATTAAAAACAGTATTTATTTGAAATGGAAATCTTTTATAGTATATACTTTTATAAAAGTATTAATTTCTTTCAAACTTGCCACAAATTTTGATTGGTAGTGTATATTTATTAAAACTCTGTGTGTATTTAATTATTTATGTTTGAAAAACAAACTGAAATTCACAAAGAACAAACAGGATTCACAAAGAATTGAACATACCAAATTTGTTGTATAAAAAGAACAAATAGACAAAGGCACATTCATAAACATCATCTACTATATATAGTATAGCAAGTGCCCCATAAATGATAGTCCATAAAATCACACCCATTGAATATGCCTCTGTGATGTGCGTGTGCTATCAGGGTTGTTAATGAGTTCACATCAAAACCTCCCATCTGTTTTGACCTTTTAACAAACTTTAGTAACAATCCCAGAAATTGATGTTCAGATCATTATCTAGCTGAAACTGTTTCGCAATGATTCACTGCATAATTTGCTTTTAGGGTGCCATGAAAATTAGAGTTCAGCAGATGTTAGTCCACTTCACATTGCTTTAGCTGTTCTGAAAATAAAACTGAAGTTCAACTGAACAAACTGTTGACAAACTGCGTAGCCATGTGTTAGCATTTAGCACGTGTTCTGCCTTTTTCAAGACAGATTAAAAACTTAAAAAAAACAAAAAAATAAGGGGCTATTCCAAATGTATTTTATGTTGTAGAATAAAATGTTATAGTGAAATACTATTGCAATTTAAAATAAAATATTTTAATATATTATAGAATTTAATTTATTTATGTGATGGCAAAGCTGAAATTTCAGCAGTCATTACTCCAGTCTTCCGTGTCACACGAGCCTTCAGAAATAATTCTAGGGCCAGTTTTACTAAACAGGGCAAATTAGCGCGAGAACACAATTCCAAAACAGCGGCGAATTTCTGCGGGTGATTTACTAACGATGCGCAAATGAAAGAACACAGACGCAACATCTCATTTACATATCGGCCAACGCAATATACCAAGTGCAGCATCAATTTGCGTAGTCACAAATAAAGAATAAAGAAATAAAGCAGCACCACAGTACGTTGATAAGAACCGGAGGCCAAAAATGAAGGTTTGCTAGAACTTTTGATAGACCTGGTATTGCGTGACTCCTAGTATAATGGCGAAAATACTAGTAATTTGACGAGCACAAACGTTAGTAAAACGCGTTGTGTGATTCATTTGAATACTCTCCTCCCATAACTTTTGTATCTGAAAGGGAAACTCCTAAAAATGCATAAACAAAGAATTGAACATACCAAATTTGTTGTATAAAAAGAGCAAATAAACAAAGGCACATTCATAAACATCATCTACTATATATAGTATAGCAAGTGCCCCATAAATGATAGTCCATAAAATCACACCCATTGAATATGCCTCTGTGATGTGCGTGTGCTATCAGGGTTGTTAATGAGTTCACATCAAAACCTCCCATCTGTTTTGACCTTTTAACAAACTTTAGTAACAATCCCAGAAATTGATGTTCAGATCATTATCTAGCTGAAACTGTTTCGCAATGATTCACTGCATAATTTGCTTTTAGGGTGCCATGAAAATTAGAGTTCAGCAGATGTTAGTCCACTTCACATTGCTTTAGCTGTTCTGAAAATAAAACTGAAGTTCAACTGAACAAACTGTTGACAAACTGCGTAGCCATGTGTTAGCATTTAGCACGTGTTCTGCCTTTTTCAAGACAGATTAAAAACTTAAAAAAAACAAAAAAATAAGGGGCTATTCCAAATGTATTTTATGTTGTAGAATAAAATGTGACCCTGGACCACAAAATCAATCATAAGGGTACATTTTTTGAAAATGTACATCGTCTGAAAGCTGAATAAATACTGTAAGCTTTCCATTGATGTATGGTTTGTTAGGATAGGACTATATTTGGCCGAGATACAACTATTTGAAAATCTGGAATCTGAGGGTGCAAAAAAAAACAAGAAAAAAATTTCAAATATTGAGAAAATCGCACTTTAAAGTTGTCTGACAAACTGCGTAGCCATGTGTTAGCATTTAGCACGTGTTCTGCCTTTTTCGAGACAGATTAAAAACTTAAAAAAAAACAAAAAAACATAAGGGGCTATTCCAAATGTATTTTATGTTGTAGAATAAAATGTGACCCTGGACCACAAAATCAATCATAAGGGTACATTTTTTGAAAATGTACATCGTCTGAAAGCTGAATAAATACTGTAAGCTTTCCATTGATGTATGGTTTGTTAGGATAGGACTATATTTGGCCGAGATACAACTATTTGAAAATCTGGAATCTGAGGGTGCAAAAAAAAAAAAGAAAAAAATTTCAAATATTGAGAAAATCGCACTTTAAAGTTGTCCAAATTATGTTCTTAGCAATGCATATTACTAATCAAAAATTAAGTTTTGATATATTTACAGTCAGAACTTTACTTAATATCCTAATGATTTTTTGCATAAAAGAAAAATTAATTTTGACCCATACAATGTCTTACTACAAATATACCTGTGCTACTTATGACTGGTTTTGTATTCCAGGGTCACAAATATGAAAATAGATTGGGCTTGTGTTAAATTAACCACTGACCTTATTTCAGGCATTTGACCAGGAAAAAAACAAAACAAAAAAAAAACATTGACTTCAGGATGATGGAACTGGAAGTGCTAAAATGCTAACATGTTTCCGGATTTTTCACCTACAAAAATATGTCATCCCTGCCGCACTCTATTATACAATCCCATTTCCAGGAAAGTTGGGACATGTTATTAAATGCAATAAAATCTACAATCTGCTTCAAAGAAATAAAAGAATAGAAAAGATCTCCAATGTTTTCACTCACCAACTTAATTGTATTTTTTAAATGTAAACAAATGTTGATTTTTAATGGCTGCAACAAACTCCAAAAAAAAGTTGGGAAAGAGGAATATTTACAACTGTGTTACATCACCTTTCATTTTAATATAAATTTTTTATTTGTTATTAATTGAGAATACTAATTGCTCCAGTTTTGTAAGTGTAATTTTCTAGCTTGATACAAGACTTAAGGCTGATTTATACTTCTGTGTCGAAACTACGCCGTAGCCTAATGTGCATCTCTCCAAAAATGTCACAGCGCGTCAATTCTACGCGGATCGCAAGCGCTGTGATTGGTCTGCTAGAACCCCTCCCTCCGTATGTATTGTGTTTTTTTTCCACTTAAATATATTTTAATGTTACACCTTCTTATTTAAAATAAAACAAAGCATATAACAAGTGTCTTATTATTTATTATACAACATAGCATATACATCACTCAGTTGTCCGCGACAAACAATTTTGATCTGCCGTATGTTACCATTCCTTGTGGGAATTGAAAGAATGCCGTCTTTTCCTGTCACGCTGTCACGGCTGATGCTTCTCCGATAAGCTGCTTCTTCTTCGGCTTTTGCCTGACACTGGGTTACACCAGCAACATGCCCGTGGACACTGCAGACTAGTGGTTTACATGTGTAATTGTACGTCGACACGGACAACGACGCAGAAGTATAAATGAAAAGCAACGCATAGCCTACGGCGTAGCTTTGACGCAAAAGTATAAATCAGCCTGTGGTCCTTGTTGCCTTATTCTCTTCATCATGACACAAGACCAGTCAAGCACATCCACTCTGTTGTTGTACATGTGAATGTACATGCCTGAATATTGACCAGGGACTGCCTGGGAAAATATTTTGTTTTGATGGCAGCATATGTCTCAGTACAATCCCAATATATGCCTCAGCCTCAATAGTACCTTCACACATATGCAAGTCACTCTTGCCTTAGGCACTGATCTACTCTCATACAATGACAGATATTGGGTTTTGCACCTGTTGCTGATAAAAGTCTAAATGGTCCCTGTGTCTTTGGCGTGGAGAGCTCAATGACTGTTTTTCCCAAAAACAAGCAGAAATGTGGACTTTCCTGACCACAGAACACATTTCAACTGTCTTTCACACCAGAGAACCTGACAAGCATCTCTGCATAGAAACAATGGGGGGCTAACTTATTTGCAATCTTGCATTGAGAAATTTTATTTTTGAACAGATTCACAATTATCATTGGTAGGTTTACCCAAGAATGACACCATCAACTATTACCAACTTTTCACTTTTATTTTACTTCTGTCCCAACTTTTTTGAGTGTGTTGCATCTATCAAAATCGCAATGTGTTTATATTTACAGAATACAGTAAGGATGGTCAAATAATGTTTAAAGAGTCCCAGATTCTTCACAGATTACTATTGCATTTTACAGCCCTTTTTTGGAAATGGGGTTCTTTAAGTTTGGCACAAAGTGCTAATCCACAACCCATCTTTGCTTGCAAAGACTGACATTGGTAGGTTTACCCAAGAATGACACCATCAACTATTACCAACTTTTCACTTTTATTTTACTTCTGTCCCAACTTTTTTGAGTGTGTTGCATCTATCAAAATCGCAATGTGTTTATATTTACCGAATACAGTAAGGATGGTCAAATAATGTTTAAAGAGTCCCAGATTCTTCACAGATTACTATTGCATTTTACAGCCCTTTTTTGGAAATGGGGTTTTATGTTAATTTAGCTTGATGTGCTTATCAAAATTGGCATGTAGGCATACCTGGAATATTTCCAAATGAATCGAGATCAGAATCAAGTCTGAGAACTTGTGAATCAGAAACAAATTAAATTGTGAAACCTGTGTCAATACCCAGGCTCATTTCAAAAGTTATTAAAGAATACTACTGAATTAAACGAGTGTCCACTTCCAAATACTTCAACTGAAGCTTCTCTAATCATGTGGACAGGGTCAACGGATGGCGTACATTATGTTGATCTTCACATAATATGAATCCAGATGTGCTGAGTGTTTAGGTAACCTGCTCTGAAGTTTCACTTCCCCTTCTCTGTTATGCATTTCATACTGTCCTCATATATATATTTTTTCCTTTTTCATGTCTTTCTGTTTTCCCTCATCTTTTGCGTTTATTTAAAGTCCTTGAGTGTCCTCATCCTACCATTGCGCTGCTCTGCCAGGTGCCTCTGGTCTGGTCTGGTGTGGTAGAGGTGTCTCTTGGTGTGGGTTATTCTCAGATGAGTCTGTGTTTAATGTGGATCTGATCTGTGACGTTGTCAACAGGAGGCTCATAAGATGGTGCACGAAGCAAACCTGAAGCAAGCCACTGCTGAAAAACAACTGAAGGAGGCACTGGGAAAGGTGAGTAATGCTGACACGAGACAGCACTTTCTACATGATTACAAATAAACGATTATTTAAATGATTCATGTAAAATTCTTTACTAAGGTTTGCAGTAGTATTTACTGGTATTTGCACAGTTATTTAACACCCCAAAAAGTATGTCTTAACCCAATTTGTGCTTGATTCAGGGGCGTTGATAGACTCTGAAAATAGATTTACTGAAGCACGATCGCCAGTAAAATATTACTCATAAATCCTTTTATGTCAATGTAGATTACTGTATACTGATCTGAAAACTCTTTTTATTTTTCTTATAATATTTTAGTGATTAAGTCTTGAGTTTTTTCTATCAGCTGTTTAAAATCACAACTTTAGAAATGGGTTTGCAAAAAGGTCTGAAATTGTTCATGATTAAGTTTGATTCATTCAAACGGTTCACTCACGCTCTGAATCATTTGCAGCTTTTTCTCACACTGAAAGACTCACAGAATATTTTTTAAGACTGAAAACGCTGGAAGAGATTGACCTAAAATCCATTGAAGAAAACAAAACTTAGACTAAGATTAGGAAGCACACGAGTTTGAAATAAACAATATTATAAATATGACTGGATGAACCATGTGTGAAACCTACACACATCTGCCCACTGATTGTACAGGGTTTAAAATGAACTTTCCCCATTTGCCAAATGAGAGTAAAATTATGCTTTGGTGAGCAAACAAAGCTGAGGTGACTTCAGGTTTTTTGGGGGAGGAATGACATGGTTTATGCATAAAATGCATTGTTTAAATTGAAAGAATGCTGGTCATATCCTTAGCTTTTTTTTATTTAACAAAAATGACATGATGAATCACTAGAAAAGATACACTAGAAAAAGCTCAGTGACTCTCATGTGTCCTGTGAGGAAGGTATGAAATAAGAAGATAGGAACTAAAGAAAATAAACTAATAAAACAAAACACACACACATCGGAGGATCACGTCTTTTCTTCATCGTTTTGCGTCTCAGATTTTTAATGCAGAAAACATGTGAATGGCCTCTAATATCTTTATTAATTTTTCAGGGTTTTTAAAATATTTTGTCCATGTTATGTTTTGTAAATACCTGATTTTAAACCCCTGAAATCTCACCGGTCTTTCCTCTTGTATTCAGATTGATGTTCTTCAGGCCGAAGTGGCTGCTTTGAAGACTCTGGTCCTGTCAACCTCTCCCACATCCCCCTGTAAAGAAATGCCCCCCGGACCCAAAGCCCCTTTTAAGAAAGGCCACGCTCGAAACAAGAGCACGAGCAGCGCCATGTTGGGCAGCCAGCAGGAGGTCGCAGTGACGCAGCCCATTGTACGTGAGTGTAAAGAGGTTTGTATCTAGTGGTGAACGTCCATTTGTGTAGCATCACTCCTTCGGAAATTTCACATATATCCCTGGGTTTGTTCCATGTCAGCCATTGATGTCTTATTAATCACAAGCAAATGTATTTTATCTAAAGAGTTCATATGTAGCTGAATCTCCCTACATATCCAGTGCTCTTTTTGACTACACACTGAACTGAATACACTGTCCAAACAGCACATTTAAAAACCAAAAGTGACCAAAGTACTATAAATTGTAACAACATATGAGCAACAGTTATAAAATAAATAACATCTACATTTTAAAGTCCCTATATATTATTACAATAACAGTATATCAGCAAAATAATAAAACAAAGAATAAAACATAAAAATACACCTAAGAACATTCAAAAGCAAGTGCAAGAAGATGGGATCTCATTTGTGATTTAAAAAGACTTATGAAGGACAGTTTCTGATATGAAAAAGTGCATCAGCATGATTGCATTTCTGTTTACCATATTTAATGTAAAAGCATGTATATGTTAATATCATTAAAAGACAAAAACATTTAAATTTTTGCATTTGCCCATAGTAAAAAAAAAAATACAGCTTTTAGTCAGTTCAGTAGCTTATAAAATGTTTCTGAATCAAAGATCACAACATTTCTTGCTTGATTATGTAATTTGGAAATAAGGGCTTGTAGTTATATTCTTCAGGGAACCTAGGTTACGTTAGTAACCGAGTACGTTCCCTTTCAATACTACACTCGTACTGCGTCTTGCTAGACGCATATGGGAACACAGTACAATCATGCTGTGCTAATGTAGTGGAACGACTAAAAGTATCAAACTTCCATAAGCAACCAATGTCCATAGAGAAGTTAAGGTGTAGAGGCATCTCGTAGATGGGGCTCTAGCCTCCGAAATTGTGTTTAGACTCACTCTGGGAGGCTCGAAGGCTTATGAAGGAGAACCTTGTGTGTTTGTTCCCTTACTCACCTGATTACCTGTGGGATCAGAGCGATCGGGGGAAAAACATAAAGAAGGAGGTTGGGCCAATCGTGGGCCAACGCGTCCCTGGTCTTTGAGAAATAAATTGGGCAGTGAGAGTTGTCTTCTGAGGCGAAGAGGTCCACCTCGGCCTCGCCGATGATCTCCCAGATCCTCTGAACCGTCTGCAGAGGAAGCGTCCACTCCCCTGAGGAGACATTGCTCCTTGATAGCATGTCCGCTCCTTGGTTCAATTTGCCTGGTATAGGTGCTGCTCTCAGCGAGCGCAAGTTGAGTTGAGCCCATTCCAGGAGGTGCTCTACCAGAGTGAAGAGATGCTTCGAGGAGGGGCCTCCCCATCGATTTATGTAGGACACCCACCACGGGCCTGTTGTCCGATCGGAGTAGCACATGGTGTCCTTTTAGAACTGGCAGGAAGAACCGACAGGCTCGACATACTGCTAGCATTTCCAGGCAGTTGATGTGGAAGCCTTTTTCCGCCTTCGACCAGTGGCCGAAAGTCGGTATGCCCTTGCACAGCACCCCCCAACCTGAGTTGGAGGCATCTGTCATGACAACTGTCCTTCTGCAAACCATCCCCATGTTCCATCCAGCGGGAGTTCTTCCAGGGGGCCAGGGCTGTTACACAGACCTGACTCACCCTGATCTGCAACCAGCGCTGAAGGTGGCGCATACGAAGCAGACCCAACCGTAGCGCTGGCAATGCCACTGCCATGAGGCCCAGCATCCTTTAAAATGCTTTGAGAGGGCGGGTGGTACCAATCTCGAAGGAGGTTGCCAGCCTCCGTATGGCCAGAGCCTGTTCCGGCATGACTACAGCTCTCATTTGGGCTGAGTCGAAAATTGTTCCCAGGAATGATATTCGCTGGCTGGGGAACAACGAGCGTGCGTTCGGTCGAGCGTGAGATCGGTCAACCCGGTTGCTTATTCCCTGACTCCGCTGTTTCCCTCTCCGAGGCTTGCTGAGAGGGGAGAAACGGGAGAGCAGGGCTGCAGCAGGGCTCTAGCAAGATGCAGTACGAGTGTAGTATCGAAAAGGAACTATCATTGACCTTAAAAGGAAAATAAAACTGTGTCGTCATCATAACAATGATAAGTGACATTGTGTTTTTGACAAATAGGACCTAGTGGTAATGTATATAGGAAAAACAAGATGGGACCTAGAATGGAGCCTTGAGGCACCCCACAAACACTCTATAAGCAGAAGAAGAATTTGAGTCATTTCACAGTTCCACAGAAAAACTTCTGTCCTTTAAATTGGAAGAAAACAGTATAAGGGCATTGCCTCAAATCCCTGCCTAATGAATTAAATGCTCTAAAAGAATTCAATAATCTATAGTGTCAAAGCCTGGTAAGATAATGGAGAACAACTACACAGTTGCAAAAATTGACAGAGAGCAAAAGGTCATTAGATATTTTGAGGTGGACAGATCTGAAATCTGATTAAAATAGACAGCCTTCTCCAGAATTTTAGATATAAAATATAATTTAGAAATTGGCCAATAATTATTTAAAAATAAAGGTTCAAAAATGACTAGGCTTTTTGAGAAGTGTTTGCACCATGCTGTACTTAAAACATAATAGAACTATACCATTCACTAAATTTCTCTTTACAACTGACAAAGACTGGTACAAACAAAACCTAAAAAAAAGAAAACAAAGGAAAACAATATATCCTAAAATGTCCACAAGATGAGAAAGAGAGACTGGTTAAAAATGTAAGTATACACAGCCAGAACTGAGATGTACGTAGACAGTAATGGTCTGTAGGAGAAATTCTTGTTCTAATCGTCTCAATCATACCTGTGAAAAAATGGAAAAGGTTTTCTAGCTTATTAGGGTTGAATCAGGAAAAGTAGTCAAGACAGTTAAGGTCAAGTCAAATGTATTTGTATAGCTCTTTTCATAATACACATCGTTCCAAAGCAGCTTTACAGAAAATCACGATGTTTGTAATATCCTAACATCTATGCCTTACATGGATGTCGCGTTTAGCAGATTGGAGCTGATTAGATTAGAGACATACTTATACAGTATATCTACCTTTACATAAACAGCTGGGTGATAATATAGGTACATTTTGCTATGATATAAACAATCAAGCAGATTTTCTATATAGAATATATGGCTTGACCTGTGCATACTGTATGTATGCAGATAAAGTTGAATATATGCCTGCATGCAAGCTTGCTTATTTTGCTCAAGAGCATTATCTATTTAAGTCCAGGTCATACTAACAAGAAAATTCTAACCACAGCTGCAGTTCAACCACATAACTTTGCTATTGTTGGTTTCAGGAAACACCAAATCATTCATCTCTGTTGCTAATGACAGAACTTGCTATCATTGTTGGCTAACAATGCTTGGGGGAAACGCACCTCTGTTTGACTTTCTTCTGTGAATCACAAAAGAAGATTTAAAAAGATTACATACTGGGCATTGTTTTGAAAAGTGAACTGTGACTGAAGCCACACAGTTTTATGATCTTTTATGAAAGTTTCCTGACCATCTTCCTTTCATCCAACATTGTGGACTTTGAAATTTGTGTTATAATTGTGGATATTAAATAGTACGTGTGCGTTTTTGACAATATGTGTTTGTTTGTTTGTTAGATTGATTCACTGCTCTTCAACGAGTTCAAAGTGTGGAAAGAGGAGCCGACCCTGGAGAGAAGCTGCTCCTTCCTCGAGCGCATTTACAGAGAAGACATCCACCCATGTCTGACGTTTTCTAAGAGTGAGGTATGCTTCTGCTGTCATCCCTCGGTAGAACTAAGTAGCACCTTTTTTCTACTTTATTTTATAAACATTAGTTTCTGTAAATTATTAGCTCCAGTGAGCACGATACGAGTGTGACAGCTCTGGGCTAATAAATGAGATCTCCAGCTGCTCTCTGCTGGTTGAATCTACTCATGAATTGCTAAAAATATGAATGTCAACTGTATGAAACTAGGTTACAAAGCTACACGCTGCTCATAATGTGAAGTAGTTAAGTTAAGGCATATATACTTTACAGTGAAACTGAGGGAAAATATCCTACTTTTACCAAATGCTTTTAATTTTTTTGACATTAGAAATGCTCTGTTTTCATAGTGTTTGTAAAACAATTACTTTATTCAGGGTTCTTAACAAGTCTTACATTTAATTTATAATTGTAAGAGTTCTTAAATTTGGGGAATTGCAATATGAATTAATGTGATTATTAAACTTCAAAAGTCTATGCTTTCATAAACATCAGTGCTGCACATTGAAAGTAAAAATATGGCACAGTTGTGTCCTGGCTCATTGTTTAAGAGCATTTTGATATCAGTGAATACAGTGCATTTATGCCAAGCGATTGCTTATGATCTGCGGTTAATGAATTATAACATTTAATTTATGGTTTCTTTATATTGTAATATGCTGTAGTTGATCATAAGAGTGCATATTTGATCTCTCTCATCTTTTTGAATGAGCAGCTAGAAGTAGTAAAGCATAAACATTTCAAAATAAGAGTTTTCTGGTGTATTTTGGGCTTGGATATAAATAAAAGTACTTTTATGCTTATGGTCTTGAATGTAAATAGATTTTACAGCACAATAATTTTTTAAGACATTATTATAGTATGAGAAAAAACAAAATATCAAAATTAAGTCTTACATTAGTCTTTTGTAAAAACTTAACAGGTAAGCCTGTGCCATATATTGTTGAATAGAACAAAAAAATTGTACAAAAAGCATTGTTTAATAATAACGAAATTGGTATGAAAAAAACTGTTCACGCATGTAACGGAACACTTTTTAAAGAGAGATTTTTGGACCTTTGATCAAAAGCGTAATGCACTACACTGCATGTAACTAATGGAAAAGTTGATAACTGCACTTATGCTGCACAATGGGGCAATTTTGTCTTTAAATTATAAGATTGTATAATTCACATTTTCAAACAGCTTTGATCTAGCACAAAACATTGAGCATATCATTTAAGGTGGCAGAATCAAAATGTATATATTTATGCACATACTCAAGAAGTACATCTTGACCAGCAAAACATACCATTTTAAGGCATATAGACTTTACAGTGAAATTGATGGAAAATATCCTACTTTTACCAAATGCTTTTAATTTTTTTGACATTAGAAATGCTCTGTTTTCATAGTGTTTGTAAAACAATTACTTTATTCAGGGTTCTTAACAAGTCTTAAATTTAATTTATAATTGTAAGAGTTCTTAAATTTGGGGAATTGCAATATGAATTAATGTGATTATTAAACTTCAAAAGTCTATGATTTCATAAACATCAGTGCTGCACATTGAAAGTAAAAATATGGCACAGTTGTGTCCTGGCTCATTGTTTAAGAGCATTTTGATATCAGTGAATACAGTGCATTTATGCCAAGCGATTGCCTATGATCTGCTGTTAATGAATTATAACATTTACTTTATGGTTTCTTTATATTGTAATATGCTGAAGTTGATCATAAGAGTGCATATTTGATCTCTCATCTTTTTGAATGAGCAGCTAGAAGTAGTAAAGCATAAACATTTCAAAATAAGAGTTTTCTGGTGTATTTTGGGCTTGGATATAAATAAAAGTACTTTTATGCTTATGGTCTTGAATGTAAATAGATTTTACAGCACAATAATTTTTTTAAGACATTATTATAGTATGAGAAAAAACAAAATATCAAAATTAAGTCTTACATTAGTCTTTTGTAAAAACTTAACAGGTAAGCCTGTGCCATATATTGTTGAATAGAACAAAAAAATTGTACAAAAAGCATTGTTTAATAATAACGAAATTGGTATGAAAAAAACTGTTCACGCATGTAACGGAACACTTTTTAAAGAGAGATTTTTGGACCTTTGATCAAAAGCTTTGGGTGGGGTAAGGGCTTAACTTGTGGGTAATGATTAAAATGAAGCAGTAATTCATCGTTAAACCAGTTCATTAAAATGACTCATTCAAACTGACTAAGTAAATTGAATCCGGCTTCCAAATGCTATTTGAAAGAGAGAGGGCAGTTTAGGACACTTCTTTAAATGTGTATTTTGTGCATGGCTTATGTATAGTTTGTGTGATCCACAGCTCGGATCAGCAATCCTGGAGTCGGTGGAACAGAACACACTGAGCGTGGAGCCGGTGGGATTCCAGCCTCTGCCGGTGGTCAAAGCATCTGCTGTTGAGTGTGGAGGACCCAAGTGAGTATGGCTGAAATTACAGTCACTTGACACAAAGCCTGTGTATCTATAGTTTGACAGATCTATAAATACTCTATTTCTCTAATGTCGCTGTTTATTTTTATTTCATCGTGCTTAAAAGTGTTGTGTGGATCACGTGTACTGAACAGCCTGCCAGCATGACTTTCTGTCGTCATTCTTTCTTTCTGTATTTGTGTCCTTTTGTTGATTTTGTTCTTGTTCCGATGGGCTTCCTGTGGCAGCAGGATGGCACAGACTCTCGTGTAAGTGAATCGTGATCAGACCTTTAAGTCCCCCTGATCTGACCCGTGCCGCCCTGTCTCCCAATCCTTGTCTTGATTTCCCTAGTGTCTGTTTCAGGGAGTTCATTTCTCAGTGCCTCATATCTATTTTCGTTATTCACCCAAGTGTTAATTTACAGTCCTAAATCGCTCCTCAGATGTCCATCAGGTTTGTAGTATAATACATTTCTAAAAGCTTTCCATCTCTTTTCCGCTGTGCAGGAAATGTGCCCTGTGTGGTCAAACTAAAACCTGCAAGCACAGAATCAAGTTTGGCGACTCCAGCAACTATTATTATGTATCTCCGTTTTGCCGTTATCGGGTGAGTATTGCATTATTGCCTTGTTATAGATTTCACAGCATCTCCTCTGAAATAATTTGAAGGCCACCTATTATTTGGTGTTTAGTGAAAAATGGATGCTTGGGTAGATCGTCATCAGAAAATATTCATATATTTGTCATTTTGTTGTGTTGCAAATTGAAAAGAAAGCATATTTATGTGTTTCAGTGGTTGTAGAATTAATGTTTTAAATATCAAAGTGAACATATTAAAAGTTTAACGTTAATATCAGAAAATATTTGGCAATGTGCTGATGCTTCTAACATCAGACCATCCTACCAAATCAATCATCAATTGCAAAGAAGGGACCTGGAAATCTGCTGTAACATTTCATCTAGATTCACTTTGGTAAAAGTTTTGGCTTTTTTTGGCAAATTTGGTATCTTTGATAAGGTGACTAGATTAAAAACTCATGAAATAATGGGAAAATGGTTGAAGACTGATTTAAGACCAGCGGGAAAAAAAA
The DNA here is from genome assembly GCF_001515645.1 of Sinocyclocheilus grahami. Classification (NCBI taxonomy): domain Eukaryota; kingdom Metazoa; phylum Chordata; class Actinopteri; order Cypriniformes; family Cyprinidae; genus Sinocyclocheilus; species Sinocyclocheilus grahami. Next base: position 1,109,683 of record NW_015505691.1, read on the forward strand.
CTCTGAAATAAAATACTGTGGGGTATGTATTTTTTCAAAAACGCTTTAGAAAGCTTGAGTCGGGCCGAGTACCAAAACAAACTTTGTAGCCAATCAGCAGTAAGGGGCGTGTCTACTCATGATGCGGAGGAGAGAGCGCTCAGTGCACAGGACGGACATTAGCCGAGCGACGACAGAAAGATAGAGATGGCGGATAAAAAACAAAAGAGGAAAACGGGACAAAAGAAGGCTTATGATAATGCAAAAAGTAGGACCTATGTAAATATCGGATCAGCTTTCCAGCGCTGAAGAGAACTCAAGGAGCGGGAAGGCCTGCTATCGGACGCTGAGGTTGCTTTGTTTCTTCTCGATAGCCTAGTTCACACTACAGGATTTTAAGCCCGATTTGTTAACGAGCTCGCCAACAGGTCGGGCTGTGATCGGGGAAAATCAGCAGGTGATCGGCGCTCGGCAATCTTTATGTGTGAACTACACAACGACACATCAAAGAGGCTCACTGACGTATCAAACAAATATCTAGCATGCCAAATATCTGGACCGGTCGGCCGACTCGACATCACGTGGTGTCAGGTGTCGTGACGAGCTACAGCCAATGAGAGAGCAAGGCATGGGTTGAGGTCACCGGAAGAAAAACAACAGCAGCAACATGGCCTAAAGAAAAGTTTGGACACAATAAATCAAGCAAACAGCTTGCAGCGCTAATTTCTTCCCGACATCCATTGTCAAATAAACAACTCCTGTTTCACGTGTTGTTTCGCGTGTGTTTTCGTGACAAAACGTGGTTTGTAGAGTCGTTGGGTGAGAGAGTTGTTGTCAGCTTGTTTAGTGTGTAACCCCTGGTTGCGGATCATTTACATAGAGTCACGTAGTGTGAACACCACAATGACTTAAAGACAGACAATCAAGTCATGTAGTCTGAACAGCACAGCGATCTGCCGACGTTTATAGTCGTGTAGTGTGAACTTGGCTTAACACCGTGTCTACACCGGACGAGTATGTATGTGTGGGGCGGAGCTATCACAATAGGGGCGAGACCCTTTTGGGGTAGGGCCGTATTTGTTTTGGTGATTTGAAATATCAACACTGGCTACCAGAAATCACTTACCCCACCTTTAATGAGACCGTAAATGTGACTTGGGCTTGAATGTGAGGGAGGTGTGTCAAAGACTATACCCAAGACGTGTCACTTGTATAGTTTTGAATGGGGGAAAATGCAACGCTTAATATGGCCGCTCAATCGCAGGAAGCCCCGCCTTCTGAATGAAAGAGCCAATCGCTAATCAGTAAAGTCAGCGCATCACTGCAGCTGCCGTTAGAAGTCCCGGTTGCTAAAGAAACAGTCAGCGTTCTGAGACATGCGCACTGGCTGATCTAGCCTGAAAAATATTGCAAAAGAAACAACATTCATGATACAGTTATTGTCAGATTTCTTTGGTGATTTCAAATATGAATTTTAATCGTAAGCTTAGTGAACAGTTTTGGAGAATTTGACGTTTCCCCATTCAAAGTGATAGGAGTTGCACTTGCATGCCCGAGAGGCGTTTCAAAGATGGCCGCCGAGTGACATGACTTGCCTTAAAGGGACTTTGGATGTGTTTCATTCTGGAGAAATTAATCTTCATCAAAAAAAAAAAAAAAATCACATTTGATTTCACCACAAGCCTATATTGGACAAGCGGTTCATAAATGTAATGAAATTTGTGAAAAACAATTTCATTTTGGAAGTTTAACCAATGAATGCATTTTATATACAAATAGATAGCAAAATCTGCAACATTACAAAATCTACATTACTGTGTCTGCCCATGACTTTGTAACTGAGAGAGAAAACTGCCTGCAAGAAATGTCAGAGAAACTAATTTCACCATGTTTGGAGAGGCTCCTCCCAAACCTACATTTAGAAGATAAAGGGTTAGTTCACTCAAAAATGAAAATGCAGTCATTAATTACTCACCCTCATGTCATTCCACACACCTAAGACCTTCGTTCATCTTCAGAACACAAATTACCGTATTGGCCCGAATATAAGACGACCCTGATTATAAGACGACCCCCCTTTTTCCAGATGCTTTTTAAAAAACAAATCTTGTTTTTTCTCAGTAAAACACATTTTGTCTTGAAAAAAGCCTGTTATACCATAATAAAGGTTTAATTATATTGCTTAATTTTTTCACTAATGAAAAATGTCACAAATGTCACTTTTCTTCTCTACCTACATCAGATCACATCTGTCTGCAACTTCTTCACCTACATTCGTTACATCCTCCAAGGACTAGTCAAACAACAAGATGGTAAGCTAATAATTCATCTCTTATAGTCACATCGTTCAAAACTTGATACAACTTTGTTTTAGTTTCACTTACAAGTAAGTTGTTACAGCATGAAATCATTGTGTATTCAACTGAATATGTTATGTAAGGCATTTACCGTTAAATGCGTTATTCAAAATTCAAATACTTTTTTTTTTCTGCTTCTGCTAAAAAGCTACTTTTTGGCTTCTTTGGCCACACAGTTGCAAAGATTTTATTACCAAAACATACAGTATCAAACCATTAACCTTCAACCTACTAAGATATCAGTTTAAGTTACTGATAATTTAAGTGTGCAAACAAGTTAAAATAAAATATTCCATATAGTAATTAAAAATGAAGAAAAAACTAAATTTGTGTAATTGTGTGGTGACAACAAAAACAGATGTAACGTGAAAATGCAAGCTTACTAGTTTTGCATCATTTGAATCTGCTGCAGGAGAGAGGAAGACTTGTTCTGACTGGATCATTGAATCAGCAAGTTGTTGACTGGAGAACAGTTGCAGTCGGATCAGAACAATAAGCCAATGAATCATTCATTGCGATCTGTGAACTGATTCATCAGGTTCATTGAAAAGAATCAGCTCATTTATGAATCGAAGAGGGTGTTCTTTTTTTTTTTTTTGAAATAACGAGGAACAATATGTTTTTATGTAATGTAGCTGACTTAAAAAAAAATACAGTATAATACTTTGGAATGTAGTGAAGATAAAAGTTTCCCAAAATAGAAATACAATTCAAAAAATGACCTTAAGTAAATTAACAAACTAATAATACTTGAATACATTATAAAACACAAGATTTGTTCATGTGACGGTTGTTTGCAACAGTAGCAAATGTAAAAATGCAAAAAAAAAATCGTTCTTATGAAAGTTTCCCTTCTAACACATCATGGCGCTGTGTTTTACCAAGCAGAGCAGATGTTCTGGGAGGTCATGCAGCTACGGAAGGAGATGTCCAACGCCAAGCTGGGGTACTACAAAGACGAACTGTGAACAGAGCCTTCACTGTCATGGGAATGTCGCCGTCTTAACCCGATGGAGTTTACCAGTCCTGTCAGAGTGGCTTCCCAGGGACCACCACACCTCATTATATTAATTGAAACAGAAGGAGAAGATGACACTAAAGCATGAACTGTAGCTGGAGGTTGTGTTCTCTCTGAAGAATCTACAACGAAGGATGAATCACACTCCAATAAATGCGTCTCAACCTCTCTTAGATTGATATGTTCAGTGCTGTAGCTAGCTGTGTGCTGTTACGCTGTTGTGTTTCTATATCTGGAATGTTCTGTGTGTATTTCCTCATGAGTCTCATCTAGCCTCCCTCATTTTGATTTTAGTGCCTTTCTGGAAGCCTGAATAAAGTTGTGCACCTCCAGAGGAGAATTAATGCTTGTGTTTGTCCTCATGAAGCGGTGATCTCGCAGAGCCACAGCATGTGAAGATACATGAAGACTTTCTCTGCTATAAAGGGCAGTTCCCACCAAGGACAATTAATATAATGATATTACTGTAACTATAAAAATGTGATGATCATTCCAATTCTGATTGCCTGTTAGTGTTTTTATTGTTCATGAGCTGGAAAAAGGGACCGTTTTTAAAGGGTTAACTCACACAAAAGTGAAAATTATTTCTCGCCCTCATGTCATTCCAAACCCATATGACTTCAGTAAAACTCTGAAACACAAATGGAGATATTTTTAATGAAACCTTGGCTTGACCAACTTTGAAAGTCTAAGTAACCAAACTGTATATCCAAGAAGGACATAAAAGCTTTGTAAAACAAATCCATATGGATCTGGCAGTTTAATTCAAAACTTACCTTTTTAACTTTTAATCTAAACTATGATTGACACATAGATTTGGTAAACAGAAGCGTATGTATACATTGCAAAGTCTATATAACCTTTTTGTATCTTTTAAGTTTTGGTTACTTGGATTTTGGACTTCTAGCAATCTTTTATTTTGAGGTTAAAAAAAAAAAACCTTTAAAAAATTTTTCCAGGTGATGAATGCTAAAAATACTGAAAGGCAATCTCGATTCACCCAACGGATGACAAAATGCGCTTATAATAAATAGACCATGACTGTTTGTTGGTGTGGATTCCAATATAGTTCATTTTAGTTATCAGTCTTGGTGTGAACAGGCCTTAAATGTGGCTGGCAGGATTTATAATTTAAATTAATTTTATAAAACATCATTCTGTATTCTGGTTGGAAAAGCCATGTAAAAAAAGCCAACAGTCAACTACACTTTTGTTGTTAGTAGCATGGAAATCGTTTATTTAAATTGTGGTTATATTATATACATAAAGCGAGCAAAGAGTGCATTGTTAAGCACTGAAACTTTTTATGCAATGGGATAAGATCAAAATATAATGCTTTAATCAGCACTTTTCATGATTAGTTGATCTCAGCAGCTGTAATAGTAAAACGTAGTAAAAGTTTTCAGAAGAATTCCACATTTAAAACTTATATAATATGCAAAGATGTTAATCAATCTTAGATTGAAAAGGTAGGCTTTGAAAGAAAATCAAAATGGCGGGCCGGAAGTTTTGCTGTTTATAGCATAATTAATATCAATGTTCTCGGCATGATCCAAGGAATCTATCAAGATCTTGTCACGATAAAAGGACCCAGAAGCAAAGGCAAGTCAAACAGAGGATTTATTGTCCACAAAAACAAACTCAGGCAGTCTCCGGCGGTCACAGAACTGGGTATTAACACAGAAGAACTGGAACATAAGGGTTGACTTGACTTGAGAGTTCGGGGCGACACCCCGGTCTGCAGGGCGAGGAGCGACTACCTCTCGAACGGCTGGCAGCGGGTAACTGGGAGACTGGGCAGAAATCCAGGTAAGTAACACACGCAAGCGCTGATTGTGATTGTGAACAGCTGAGTCTAGGATAGCACAGCATGAAATAGAAAAGAAAACTAGAGTCAAACCCGGCTCATGACAGTACCCCTCCCCCGAGGAGCGCCCCCAGGCGCTCACGAGGAAGGAAACTGGCAAGAGTGACGGAAGTCCTCGATGAGCGAGCGGTCCAGAATGTGCCGTGCCGGGATCCAGCTTCTCTCCTCTGGGCCGTACCCCTTCCAATGAAAATATGAAAATGTTCCCCAATGAAAAAATGAGAATGTCGTCCAGGTACACGAAAACAAAGACATTGAGCATGTCCCTAAGGACATCGTTCACAAGCGCTTGGAAAACAGCTGGAGTGTTGATGAGCCCGAACGGTAGAAGCCGGTATTCAAAGTGGCCTAAGGGTGTATTGAAAGCTGTCTTTCACTCATATCCTTCATTGATGTGCACCAAAAGATACCCATTGCGAAGGTCTAACTTTGTGAAAATCCTTGCTCCCTGCAAGATCTCGAAGGCCGCGACATAAGTTCTTAACTGTTATGTCATTCAACCCACGATAATCTATGCAGCTTTTTCACGAAGAGAAACCCCGCGCCGGGAAGCAGCCCGGGAACGACTGAATACCGACTGAATAATGATCGTGGTACTCCTTCCGGACACCAGACGAATCGCCGGGTTCCTCCTGAAACACAGAAACAGAGGACACAACAGGCACAGCCGAGACAAGACCCTTAACATGACAAGATAAACTCCAAGACATTATGGTCCCCTCTACCCAGTTAATTTGGGGATTATGCTGAGTTAACCAGGGGTGCCCTAAGACAATAGGCGCTAGGGGGGAACGAAAAAAAAAATGAAATTGTCTCTTGGTGATTGCCGGAAACTGGACACCTTGGGGCAAAATGCCCCTGAGCACCACAATACATGCAGAGACCCCTGAGATACGGTCGAACACCTTTATCATCTCCTCCTTAAACAAAGAAAGGCGAGGAGCGACTACCTCTCAGACTGTACGGACCGGAGGAGAGCGAACTGCAAGCAGCGGGTAACTGGGAGACTGGGCAGAAATCCAGTTAAGTCCCACGACTTGACAACACAGGGCTGGATTCGACTAGATCACACCACAGACGGGATAGAGTAGCCAAGAGACTGACATCAAAGCACAATAATCTGGCAAAAGACCTCGTAACACGCAGAGAAAAATAGGAAGGAAAATCAGCAGAGGAGCGCTGATTGTGATCGTGAACAGCTGAGTCTAGGATAGCGCAGCACGAAATAGAAAAGAAAAGAAAACTACAGTCAAACCCGGCTCATGACAGATCTATCAAGTCTCTTGACAACAGGCAAAATTGATCAAGAGCTATTGGAATTTTTTTAAATCAGAATTTTTGACAACAAGGTGGCGCTGCCCCAAAACTTTTTGATCACCTTTAGAACATATCGAGTTTCACAACTATGCGATGTGTTCGTTAAATATAGCATTTCACACCAAAATTCAAAATGCACAAAATGGCTGACATGGAAAAGTTCGACTTCGTATGAGGCACTCAATCTTGTCATTTTTGGCCAAACCAATGAGAAGTTATAAACAAAATTAGCCATTTTTCATATCTTCTGTGCAGGTAACGCCATAGACTCAAACGAAGATGACTAACGATTACAATATTTACATACACACCTTTCGTGCTTGCCCTCTAATAATGATTAAGATGTATTGTAAGGTATATTGACAGGTGAATGAAAAAGCTCTTGTGTGATATTGCTTAATAATTTAAGCATGACTTTGCAGTTTTAATTACATATTTATGAAAAAAAAAACTTTATTTTAAGGTGTCCTTGATACACATTACATGTACTTACTATTATAATAACAATTAATTATGCATAATTACGTACAAGTAATGCTAACCATATAGTAAGTGCATGTAGTTAATTAATATTACTTAAATGTATAATTACACTGCAACAAGGACACCTTAAAATAAGGTGTAGCCAAAAACAAAATTAGTTCACTCAGCAGCCATACTTTTAATGTGCCCAAGTGGATATTACATGCAAGTACAGCTCTGAAATGTCTGTAAATGTCAAAAATACTTTTAAACAATTTTTTAAAACATAAATAAAGTATTAAATTAAATTAAATAATTATCCGTTTCTTTTCTTTTTTATTCATTTATGGACAAGTGAATCCTACTGCTGTTTTATCATTTACCAAACAACTAAATGCTTAATAAACTACAATGAAATGCCTCCTGGTTACAAAACATCATAACAACCACTATGACAACTATACGGCTAAACTATGAATATGTGTGTTCTGTCTTAATTTTGGGTATGTGCAACCACTATATTTAATTTGTGATCTAATTTTATCATTAATGCTGTTGAAGTGAATTTTGCTCCGTTATTATTATATACAGGTGTCCAGGATATCAGTGATCTATTTGCACAGAAACACACCCATCAATCCCTTCAGCTCTTGTAGCATGTCTGTGTGTGATTACCTCATAAAGCAATGCTTCCTTTATGGCCTCCTACAGGTGTTTGCTGGGCAGTGGGTGGATTTTGCCTCTAGGGTCAGTGAACAAAGTACATGTGAGACTGCACGACGACTGCCATTTTCATTGAATAAGAACCTCTTTTTTTTCTGTTTCTATATACATTACTAAATATTTTAATGTAAGAATACATCTATCTACGGTGTATGTGGAGTTACTGATGGATTACACTTGAGCTGTTTACTTTAATGGGTCGAATCCAACAGAACCGAAGTCTACATTTTGGGGGGAAAGGTAGAACCTTTTTGTTTTTGTATAAATAAAATCTAAATGTATTGCTATCGTGATCAATTCAAGCGGATGGGCAGTTTAACTATATTTACACCGTACAACTTTATTTTATTATATTAGCAGGTTGTAGTGAGGATTTTAGATGACTGAATTTAATGTAATCTAACCTACATTATATTAAGATGATAATATAATATGGTGATTTCTGTTGATCTGATGTGTATGTGAAGTTTGCGAACAGTCAGATCAGCTAAAATGGCTGCCGCCATGATCAGTTTGAGCTTGTGTTAGGAGGGCATACATTTTCAGTTTTGTTCTACTTTGACTTTAAACATTTAAGTTTTGAAGTATTACAAATTTGTTAAAGGAAGTGCAACCAAATTAGTATAACAATAGTATTGAATATATTTATAATATCATATTGTTCGGTGGATCAGTTTAATCTGAATATACTTTGTGTGAGATCATGAAATTGTGTTCGTCATATTACATTAGGAGCACATCAAAAAGGAATTCAATGTGGTTGTGTGCTTGACACAAACAAACTGCCAATCTTTCTCATTTTTTCTTAAGTGGGGAAAGGTGAAGTGATTAGTATTTGAGTCAATTCATACTATCTCTCCATGTCAAAGACACAGCCTTTCCCATTTTGTTCACACAGTGCTTTTACTGTAGAGGATTTGACATAACTGGCATTAAATGAAATTCAGAAAATCCACAGCTGATCCAATGGATGTCCTTGGAGAAAATGAGGCACTGCAGCAGTTTTTTAATGGTAAGAAACCTAAACAACATTCACTCGACTTACCTTACAGTGTTCTTAGTTAAACAACTGCTTTTGCAGGTCAGGAGTATTGTCATCATGGGATCAGATGCATTTTCAACCTCCTTTTCATGTTTCATTTATATCACTATCAGCTATTATTTCTGTGAAAATTACATAACATTGAAATCTGGTTACAAACCAGGAATTTGTTATTATGAATTTATTATGCTCTGCGAACAACATAGATTAAGAACTGTAAATGTAAAGATTGTATGGAGGTTGTGTTTTACATGGTCAAAACACGTCTAATGTAGGTCAAGTCAAGTCACCTTTATTTATATAGTGCTTTTAACAATACAGATTGTGTCAAAGCAACTGAACAGCATTAATTAGGAAAATAGTGTGTCAATAATGCAAAGTGACAATAGTAAACACTTTTCAGTTAAAGGCAGTTCATCATTGAATTCAGTGATGTCATAATCCAGCTCAGTTCAGTTTAAATAGTATCTGTGCAATCAAGTCAACGATATCGCTGGAAATGAAGTGTCCCCAACTAAGCAAGCCAGAGGCGACAGCGGCAAGGAACCAAAACTCCATTGGTGACAGAATGGAGAAAAAACCTTGGGAGAAACCAGGCTCAGTCGGGGGGCCAGTTCTCCTCTTACTGGGGATCTGTATCTGGGGCTGATCTAGTTGTCCTGGTCTCTGCTGACTTTCAGGGCTGTAGAGGTCCTCTCTAGGTGCTGATCCACCATCTGGGCTGGATACGTACTGGATCCGGGTGATTGCAGTGACCATCTGATCTGGATACAGACTGGATCTGGTGGCTATGGTGACCTTGGAATAAGAAAGAAACAGACTAATATTAGCGTAGATACCATTCTTCTAGCGATGTAGCAAGTATATCGGGTGTTATGGAAAGTGTTCCCGTTTCCGGTTGACCTAATTAATGCAGCCTAAAAATCCTTTAACGGATTTGAATATTAGAAATGTGTTAGTGTGTTATGTGTAAGCCAGGTTAAAGAGATGGGTTTTTAATCTAGATTTAAACTGACAGAGTGTGTCTGCCTCCCGAACAATGTTAGGTAGGTTATTCCAGAGTTTGGGCGCTAAATAGGAAAAGGATCTTCCGCCCGCAGTTGATTTTGATATTCTAGGTATTATCAAATTGCTAGAGTTTTGAGAACGCAGTGGACGTGGAGGACTATAATATAACAAGAGCTCGTTCAAATACTGAGGTGCTAAACAATTCAGGGCTTTATCAGTAATAAGCAAGATTTTAAAATCTATACAATGTTTAATAGGTAGCCAGTGCAGTGTTGACAGAACCGCGCTAATATGGTCATACTTCCTGGTTCTAGTAAGAACTCTAGCTGCTGCAATTTAGTAGGTGTAGATGTAGGTGGCTGTAATCTATACAGTATAAAGGTACAGTTTACCATCAATAGTTCAAGGCCACGGATCTATAAAACCAGTCAGAAGAGCAAACAGATCAAGGCCATACATTCATACATATGTTCATTGTCTCTCTTTTTTCTATATAGTATATCACTTTTATAATTCTAGAATTTTAGATTTGTATTTTATTATTGCACAGTGTGTTGATTTTATTATGTACGCTGTGAAACCATTTCCAGATTCTGGTGCCATTTCTTGATATTTTGGTGATTGTACATTCAGCCTGTTTTGTCTTGCTAAGGAACCTCAAGTTCATTATCCTTATTCTCTAGAGTGGCTTTTGTCTGAGATTTGTTTTAAGGTAGTGTTAGTGGATAATTTAGTTATCTTATGGCAGGGGCGCCGTAAGGGGGGGGGGGGGGGTTAGGACGATTCTAGGGCCCGACGGAAAAGAGGAAAGCAGGGACCCGAGTTAATATGCTGTCCAGGGGGCCCAGAAACCATAGCGGCGCCCCTGTCTGATGGCCTCTGAAAGCTTTTTGAAAGCTTTTTGTTTCTAGACCAGATCATCTGTGTATTGTGAAAGGTTCTTCAGGTCCCTTACCTTTCTTGGTGTGGTGTCCAGGTATCTGATGATTGGTAAGACATGCAGTAAGATATTTGTCAATGCTTTGAAATTTCTCCGAAGTGTCTCAGAAGCAGTGATTTTGTATTGTGTCTAGAGGGATAGATGCTTGCATGTTCCATTTTAACTGTACAAAAACAGTCTGTTAAGGTGCAAGGTGCGGTTACATAAACAAAGGTATATTTTTAATAGAGTAGTAGTATATGTATAATACACAGCTCACACAGAAGTCTCTTTCAAAACAAGCAATTTTTTTTCAACATAGCAAAATCATGTGACCAACTGAAAATGAGCGAAATCTGCATGAGGAACTTTTTCACCCTCAAGCGAAATCTTGCCAAGCACAGTAAATGTGACTGCATATTTATGCCATTTGATGTTGCAAAGTTGCTAAATTTGGTTGAATACTAAAAAAAAACAATACAAAGCTCAAACTACTTGTTTGAAGCAAGAGAACCAATGAGTAAAATAAAGAGACTTAAAGCCACATTTCATCAAACCTCCTTCACAAAATTCATCACATGAGGAGAAATTTAAACAAGAGACAGTATTGTAACATATTTTTTATTCCATCAGGACAGGATGTGAGTGGTGTGTTAGAGAGTGCCGTGGTAGACACCAGTATTCTGGAGCAGTATTTGAGCAATGAGACAGATCCCACTTTGTGAGTTCTTTCAAATATTCCAAGTAAAATAATTTCAAGTAAAGTCCACTTAGCCTCCTCTAAATGACAGGTTGCCACAGAAAATGGTTATTTGTTTTTTTTAGCATGTTTTTCTGATTTCTTAGCATATTACCCGAGTCACCACCAGATTCAGAATCAGAGCGTAGCTCTCCACCACAAATACCAGGTGAAGTCTTCTCTGATCCGAATTCCCAACCTCAAAGTTCTTTTTATTGCTGCTTGTAGTCATTATACAATCTGTATTTTCACCAGATTCAAGATGGCCACCGGAACAAAGCAGCAAGGATGTGTATAGCCTATCAGAAGACTCCTTCCCTCTATCTTGTCCCTTTAAAGACAGGAAACATGATGTTGGCAGACCCCTTGGAAACCACATTAAAGCCATTTCACCCGCTTTGCTCCCTCAGTGCAGTCTCAACACAGCTGAGAGTTACACACAGGCAACCACGTCCCATAATGCACCCATCCATGGTGTCCCGCTATATACTCAGTGCCCAGTGATGGGTCTTCCAGCAGGACATATGCCAGCTAATGCAGCTGCGGCCTCCTCATGTGTGCCCCATACAATGTGCTCAGAGACAATGTACCCTTATGTGCCCCCAAAACATGATCAACATGTAGGGTAAGGCTGTGTGTTGCATGTGCTGTTCTGCTTGTTTTTGCAGTTCATTCAGTATATTAACAGTCTGTATTTCTTTAACAGAAATATCTTGCACGGAAATAAGAAAAGAAGAAGGTCAAACTCTTTTGAGGGGCACACAGAGCAGCACAGGTGTGCTGACCCAGTTTGGACCAAACCATCATTCTGTAAGTATTATATCATGTGCAGAATGTTTGCAGAAATGTTGCTTTGTGGCATAATATCTTGCAATATCTTGGTCAGATCAAAATGCTCTAAAATGCACCCGAGGGTGCTTTCACATAGTACTTTTGATGCACACCTGGGCTCGTCACAACTTTTAAGCTCAGGTGCCCATACCCAAATCTGCTTAAAAAGTTTTCCTGGTTCATGTGGACCTGGTGTGGTTCGCTGCTGATATGAACATGATTGTACTAAATCGAAGAAGTTTATCGCTATCGATGAAGTGTGATTCAGTTTGTGTGTGTTCTCACTCACAGAATGTATATCTCATTGGACTCCCATGTACTTTACAACGTTTGCAGTACCTTAATGGCAGGTAGACACAAACGCTGGTTTGTGTTGAACCAAAGCCGAAGATAAAAGTAAAAAGATCAAAGTGAGACAAGCAACACTATGCATTTTTAGCCTTCGTCTGCATTGTCATTACCTACTAACAGACATAAACAGTTGCCACACTGATCTGCAAACATACCATGGTTTGGACCCAAAAATACAGTGTAAACCAAGCAATGGTACCAGTTGTGAAAGCACCATAAAACTTTTAATTTGGTAGAGTTTAGGCATTTTAATCATTACTAATTTTACAGACACAATAAAGGAACATTTGGTTCATTCTGAAACAGACCTGCTCAGTATTAATATCTCATTTCTAATAATCCTTAAGAGGAAATTTGGAAACAATTGTTAAATTCACTATCTATACCTATTATTTTTCTTTTTATCCATCCATGTTGTAATTAGTGATATGAGCAAACAAAACAAACAAACAAAATATAAGTAAGGTCATTGTGTATGTTGTCTTTGATATTTTATACTGTTTTATGCAGGCTTATAATGGAACCACTCATTCCTGTCATCTTGCCTATATGTAATCCTACCATGTTTAGTATCTATGAATTCGCCTTCTGATGATCTAAACGAGCGTGTATATTATATGTTGGTACATAGGCAATATATTAGTGTCCTGAGAACCTTTAGTAATTTCGATTCAAGTTCCATTTGCAAATTACCATGCCCTCACACAAAGGGTCATAAAAACTCCCCAGTATCTCAAAACTCCCACTTGGGATTCCGGCCTTTCTCATTGGACAAGCCCATCTTGAGAGGCGTGAATCTTCTCAGACCTTAAAGGCCTCACACCAGTGACCCGCCCCGAGTCGGTGGTTTTGGTTGAATTCTGAGAAGATGAATATGTGAGCAAACGCTCCAGGACACCCTAAGTTCGTGCCAGGCTTCGGAGCCCGGTGGAGCCAGTGTGATGACGGCCAGGGTGGAGACGAGGGAGCTAGGAGCCAAGGCAGAGCCGATGAGTCGAAGGACTGAGGTGTAGTCCAGGCCTCGGAGGCTGGAGGCGGAGACAGGGGATCCTCATGCCTAGGCAGAGCTGGAGACTGGAAGGTCCGAGGTGGATCAAAGAACCCAGATGGCGCCTTAGGGTGAACTAAGGGGCTGACAGGAACCAGTGGAGACAGGGCTGAGGAAGTGGCTGGTTTTAGGAGAGGAGGCGGGAGAGGAAGGCTGGGTGGGAACACGGGAGTCACAGGAAGCTTAGGAGACACAGAAGAGCTGGACAGAACCAGCAGAGACTCAGGAGAATTGGGTTTTACCTCCCCAAACCAGTCAATTAAATCCTCCTCCTTTAAACAGTCAAATTTTTCAGAGGCCACGACAGCTCACCCTCAGCGTTGAAAGTTTGGGCGGGATCCCAATTCATTCCCTCGATCTCCATGAGAACTCCCATGGCAATACATGGTGTTTCTGGCTCCCGTACCTGGTCAGAAGTGTCTTGAGGCTCTGGCTCCAGGAAGATGATCCGCTCTGTCACTCTAGTTTGCGATGGCTCGTCGATCTTGGCAAGCTCTGGCTCTTCGTCTGCGGTGGGCTCTAACAAACGCTCTGTACTCCATGGAAACAAATGAACTAATCAATGAGGAAACTAGGTCACAGAGGGCAGAACTAACAACACAATGAAAACAGGAAAGATCAGACATGTGGCACATAAAAGGATGATGATGATTATATAATAATATATATTCAACAACTGGCATACCAAAAGGAACCAAAATCTGTTTCAGAGAAAGTCTGTTAACACGGTGGTTGCAATGTCTCTGGGCAACTATTTCATATGTTGTTTCTTATGCTCAAATAACGCTAAAAAGTTTAAATGTCAGGTTGGATCAGCCAATGCACATGTGCAGTCCCAAGTTTGTGTGTGAGGATAGTGACGGTTTCTTTGGCAACCGGAGCTTTTAAGGTCGACTGCACAATGATGCAATGACTTTAATAATTGGCCACTGGCTCTTTTATCTAGAAGGTGGGACATATTCTGGCATATTGCGTGTTGCACTTTCTCCCATTCATAGTAATATGAGTTCAGTCTTGATATATACAACGTTTTTGAGCTCAAACAGTAGAATATGGCGTTAGCAACACCAAGGTCATTAGTTCAATTCCTACACTGTAAAAAATGACTGTGATTTTAGCAGTAAAAGACTGCAAAAATGCTACAGTAAAAACCAATTAATTGGTTAATGCCTTCAATAGGTTGGTATATTAACATTATATCAGTTTATAAAATTACAGTATTTAAATGTAAATTCAAGTTAAATCCGTAAAACATAAAATGTTGCTACCGTATTTTTATGGTAAAATTCTGGCAACCACAGCTGCCAGTTTTTTTTACAGTAAATTTTACAGATTTGTTTTTACAGTGTACATAGATTCAATTCCATTTATCAATTTAAAAAATGTACACTACAAAGATAACGTTACTCATACTCTATAAAAAATGTTAAATACTAGACATCATGCACTTGCCTTACGACTTGTTAATGGTTACAGAGAAAAACTACTACACTAAACAACTGAGGATCACAAACTACCAGGCTTACAAGTCATTCCAACCACAACAACAATTGCACAAAGAAACATGTACCTCATCGCTAGGAGACACATGACAAATTAAAATGTGTTCTAAAATTGTCTCAAAATATAAAAGTTGTTTGATCTCCTCAGACTGGATGGACTCATACTATAAAGCTAAAGAATCTGAGTATGTGCTCATCATACACAACCCATTTAAATCTGTAAACTCAGACTGTGCAGTATATTCCAGACTTTACATATCATTTTGTGCATCTTTCCTTAATGCTATGCATTGTCTTCAGGTCCAGAAAGTGGATCATATGAAACACAGTGTTATGACAGTGACACAGCTGGTGGAAGTCCAGTGGGCAGTGTGCAGCAGCTGCTCATGTGGGACCGTTATCAGCCCAGTCAGTGGTGCTCACTCCACAACAGCAGATCTGAAAGCCTGTGAGTAACTACCAAGAATTTCTAATCTGAGATGATGGACTTGAACCATGGTACTATAATGATATTAGATGACAAACTCTGGTACTTGTAGACCAAAGAACACCATAGGATTACCATGGTACATGTCCAAACACATGGTAATGCTATTGTATTTTTCTTTTCTTTTTTTGGAAAAAACTTTTATATCTCATTTGTACATTGTAGCACTGTTACTCTAAGTGAAGAAGGAATTTGAGGGCCCATAATTCATGTAGAAGACATCTTCTACTTCCATTTACCAAGATGTAATTTAGCAATAAAACCCATGTCTCTTTTTTCCTTTGAGTAGACCACCTCCAGGCTACCATGTAGACGCTGATAAGGGTTTCAGTTACTCCACAGCTGATGAAGCCTTTGTGTGTCAGAAAAAGAACCACTTCCAGGTGACAGTTCACATAGGGATGGTTGGAGATCCTAGATTTGTCAGAATGTCAGGAGGTCTCATGCCCATAGAGAGCTTCCACGTGAATGTGTTTGGGGTCAAGGTAGTGATAACGTGGCTGAAATCCTTACAGAAACATTTATGTTCTGAATGTAGATGGTTTGTTTGACACTTTAATCCATTTTGTAGCTTGAAGCACAGAACCATTTCATCACTCTAGAGCAGTCTCAGTCAGACCGCAGCAAGAAGTCTTTCTTACCAGTCAGGTAAGTGGCAGGATACTTAAGCATGTGGAAATTTTTTTTATAATGTGTCATTTATACTGATTTTTGGTCTAACATCTCTTTCAGAGTAAATCTGCCAGGAGACAAAATCACAAAGGTGACATTAGGACGGTTACACTTCAGTGAAACCACAGCGAATAACATGAGAAAAAAGGGCAAACCCAATCCTGATCAGAGGTTAGTTACAAACAGTATGTCTATAGGTTGGACCTGCATTCAGAGATTATGTCCAAATATGCCTAGATCCATTCTATATACAAAAAACAGTATGCCAGTATGTCTGAATTCATAGTATTCAAAAAACAGTAGACGTAGAAGTAGAAGTACCTGGATGATACTTTACTATCCCATGAAGCCTCGAGAGGGTAGGTCATGTGACAGTGAAAACATGGCAGATGTAGTATCTCCAAATTTTAATTCTTACTACCAATATTCATAATATATACCGGAACAATATACTTTTTTCACAAAGTAATTTTCAAATGTAGTACTTACTGGACAGTATGCAATTTTGAATGCAGCTATACTCTCATTTTACAGGGCAGTAATACAACTAAACAGAGTTTCTGTTTTCACAGTTACAAACAACAGTTTACCTAAAATGATCCAGGCAAATCTGGACTAAACAAAGTAGCACTTTAGTGTAAAATCTTATTCAATTTGACACATTTGTTTTTATACACAGGCCATTTCTTGATATTTCATGATTTTTGGCCAGGTGTTCAGTTAGTTGGTTCAGTTAGACAGTAATCTGTATACTTTAAAGGGTTAGTTCACCCAAAAATAAAAATTAGCCCACAAAATTACTCACCCTCAAGTCATCCTAGGTGTATATGACTTTCTTCTTTCCGACGAATCCAGTCGGAGTTATATTAAAAATTGTCTTTGATCTTTCAAGCTGTTTAATGCCACTCAGTGGGTGTTGCATGCATCAGTCCAAAAGAAGTGAAATAAACATCTATAAAAAAAAGTGTTTCACACGGCTCCGGGGGGTGAACATAGGCCTTCTGTAGTGAATCAATGTGTTTTTGTAAGAAAAATATCCATATTCAAAACGTTATAATCACTTTAATGTAGCTTGCGCCAACAGTCCTACACAGAAGCAGTTCCGGGCAGATGACGCATGAGGTCAGCTTTGCACATGCGCCGCTCAGAAGTGACGCTCGCGGAAGCACAGGAGAGAGATCAAAACAAAACAACGGTCACTAATTAGAAGTACAAAACGAGGATTTGTAAAGAGGAATGTCAGAGGATTTCGATATAAGCCAAGAGGAGACTGGTTTTCCTTTGCTAAAGTAAGGAAACTTTGCTTCGTTTGCTCCTGTTAACAAATGTTGGTTTTCACGAGACTCACATGTTGCATGTTGCATGTGCAACTCTGAACTCATTCATCATCCGCCCGGAGCTGCTTCCATGCAGGATTGTTGGCGCAAGCTACATTAAAGTGATTATTACGTTTTAAATATGGATTTTTTTTTTACAAAAATGCATCGATTCGCTACAGAAGGCCTTTGTTCACCCCCCGGAGCCGTGTGAGAAACTTTTTTTTATGGATGGGCGCTTTTTATTTAACTTCTTTTTGCATGCAACACCCGCTGAGTGGCATTAAACAGTTTGAAAGATCAAAGACGATTTTTTTATATAACTCCGACTGGATTTGTCTGAAAGAAGAAAGTCATATACACCTGACTTGAGGGTGAGTAATTTGTGGGCTAATTTTCATTTTTGGGCGAATTATCCCTTTAAGGGGAATAACGTTCCAAACAGGCCTCTCAAAAAGATTTCTGAACAATTTTCCTCTAGTCTACTACTTTTATAGTGAACTTCAGGGATGCAAATTTTTCACCTTTTGGTGAAAAATTATTTTTTTGGGATCCAAAATAGGTCATGATCCAGTGTTTTCAGCATCTCAGAACAGTGTGATTGGTTCACAGATTGGTTCTGTTCCACAGAAACTTAAACACTTTGTGTTCATCTTTGAAACACAAATGATGACTTTTTTAATGATATCAGAGAAAAACTTTCATGCATAAAAAAGTGAATAAAGACATCAATAAAATAATGGTCAACGGCAATAATAGTAACTAGCTGAATGTTGTTGCTTATGTTTCATAGGTACTTTAAGATGGTGGTTGGTCTGTATGCTACTGTGAAAGAGGAGCGTTTTCTGCTGGTTGCTAATGTTTCTGAAAGAATCATCGTCAGGGTAAGCTTTTGAACCATAACCGTAACCAATATATTCTGCTATGAGCTCATATATTTTCCTCAAGGACTGCTGCTTCAGTAATGAAAGCTTTCCTTTGGACTTAACAATATGTCTTGTTAGTGTGTGAAAGTGGTTCTCAAACTTTTATCATCTCTCCATCTAAAGGCCTCCAATCCTGGTCAGTTTGAGAATGATAGTGATGTGCTCTGGCAAAGAGGACAGATCCCAGAGTCCGTGGTGTGTCACGGGAGGATTGGCATTAACACAGACAGCCCTGATGAGGCTTTGGTGGTTTGTGGGAATGCCAAGATAATGGGCAACGTCATGCATCCCTCAGACAGAAGGGCCAAACAAAACATTCAGGAAGTGAGTGTCTGTCTGCTAAGTCAATATAAAGACAAACGAAACAAAATGGCATTCAAATAAGGTTGGGACAGCAGTGTTAATGGTTTTCTCAAATGGATGGCCTCTCAAAAGTGATTCTGTTTACATCTGGTATTAACATCGGTCTTGATAGATCCAATCAGCGAAAACCACTAAAATGTTGTGTCTGTGATGTTGTAGGTGGACTCAACAGAGCAGCTCAAGAGGATCGCTCAGATGAGAATTGTGGAATATGATTACAAACCAGAGTTTGCGTCAAGGATGGGAATTGATCAGCATCACGAAACAGGTACAGGCTAAATTAGCATATACACTGCACTTTTTATAATTCAATGTTCTGAAGACAGACTCTCACAGATCAGGTGTCTCTTTGATTAGGAATCATAGCACAGGAAGTCAGAGAACTCCTGCCTTCGGCTGTAAGGGAGATGGGCGATATCACTTGCGTAAACGGGGAGAAGATTGATAATTTTCTCATGGTGGACAAAGTAAGCCATTTATTAGGCATTTTCAGTTGGACATTTTCTAGACATTTGAGGATGGTGTGTGAAAGTAATTTTG
The DNA here is from genome assembly GCF_001515645.1 of Sinocyclocheilus grahami. Lineage (NCBI taxonomy): Eukaryota > Metazoa > Chordata > Actinopteri > Cypriniformes > Cyprinidae > Sinocyclocheilus > Sinocyclocheilus grahami. The sequence continues at coordinate 1,129,150 of NW_015505691.1, forward strand.
GTCGTTATGTCCTAAAGGAGCAGATTTTTATGGAGAATGTAGGTGCTGTGAAGCAGCTGTGTAAACTCACAGATAACCTTGAGACTCGTATTCAGGAGATTGAGGTCTGGAACACTCGCTTGGCCAAGCTGAAGAGGCTGGGTAGCATGCGGTCCAACAGCAGCCCTTCTGCTAAAGGGTCTGGATCGATTTTCTTAACTTTCCACACTGTATTTCGCTCTCTATCTCTCTCAGACGCTTTTTCTTCAAGTTTGTTACACATTTTCTCAACAAACACGGAGCTCCATGCATCAGTGTTTCCTAGAGTCCAGCACTGCACATTATCTAAGTTACCTAAAATAGACATTGGTTTATATACAATAGTAGCAAAGGAAACATTTCTCATTTTAACTTAGCTTAACTTGATGTAATAAAATAACTAGAACTGAAATGAAAATGAATAAAAAGTATATAGTCATATTTGAAATAAAGCTAATAAAATTGACAAAAACACACAACAAAATGACTGCAACTTTAACTCAAATATGAAAATAAAAACTAAACTATTAATAAAAACTACAATAATATCTCAATCATATTAAAATAACACTACCATGAAATAGATGTTTCAGACAGGTTAGTTTTGAACTTTTAATTTGGTTTTTATTTCTATTAAAGTATTTTTGTAATTTGTCTTTTCAATTTATTTTAGTTGTTGTTAATTTTTATCCAATCATGGTTCAGTTTAGTTTAGTTTTCAGAGTTTTGGGGGTTTTGTAGTTGCAGTGTTAGATATTTTAGAATTATTGTTTAGTGATTGTTTATTGAGTTATTTCAGTAACTGGTATTTAAAAGGTTCTCCGCACAGCCTAGTGTTGTTGTCTAGTGCCATTTTCATGTTTAATGCAGGCAGGCTTTACATTTTATAATATACCATGTATCAGAAACCAACATTTATTTATTTTTTTATTGACATTTTGTGAGTATTTTTGTAGCATGTATTTTACTGTCTGTTTTTCCTAGTTATGCCAATTTTTTTATTCTTATTTGTTTTAATGAAAATGTTATCATTTAGTATCATTTTTCGTTAACAATAATACAACTTCCAGAGTTGGGAAACACTTAACTGTAATGCTTATTGTTCCCAAAGTATGTAAATATCTTAACTATTAGTAATAAACTTATGGTAGTTATAACACTTACAGGATATTTAAAGTCATAAGAAAGCTGGTAAAGAGCTGTCTGAGTTCCTGTGAGCCTTGTGGCAGTGATGAAATGAATACATAGGGAATTCAGAACTCAGTTCCCTAATTCAACCCATTTAAAACTCCCTAGAAACATGTTTTACAACCATATTTATTTATTTTTAATTCCATAATTTCTGAATGGAAATACAAACTCACTTTGCTGTGATGTACAGTGGGTACGGAAAGTATTCAGACCCCCTTACATTTTTCACTCTTTGTTATATTGCAGCCATTTGCTAAAATCATTTAAGTTAATTTTTTTTCCTCATTAATGTACACACAGCACCCCATATTGACAGAAAAACACAGAATTGTTGACATTTTTGCAGATTTATTAAAAAAGAAAAACTGAAATATCACATGGTCCTAAATATTCAGACCCTTTGCT
>NW_015505691.1:1134161-1135120 GCF_001515645.1 Sinocyclocheilus grahami
AAAAAAAATTAACTTAAATGATTTTAGCAAATGGCTGCAATATAATAATGAGTGAAAAATTTAATGGAAATACAAACTCACTTTGCTGCACTGTATGTGCTCGAATGCAATCATCTGAAATCATTTGTTTTACTGAAATCTTTGTTTCACAGGAAAATCAACAAAAACAACACACTCCATTCAAAACTTCCACCGCCAACGCCACCACAGTCAAGCACAGTATGTGAAAATCCCTTTATTTATCAATTTGTACAATAAATGTGACAAATATGGCTACTTCATATTTCTCTTTCAGAACTACTTCTGTGGGAGATATCACAATTGTCTTCAACACAGAGTATTCCAAGCTAGTATTATCATGCTAGTAACAACCATGGCTCTTTGGTGAGATGTTCTTCTTAAGTACACTTTATCTTAAATGTTCTATTTATATACAGTATCAGATTGGAGCAAAACAGAAAATGTGGAACCTTCCAAATGGGTCAGTAATGAATAGAGAATACACTGGAAAAAAAAGAAAAAATGAATGTATTTTTATATAATTACAATTAAAGCAAAATCTAATTTAAATAAGCTGAAAACACTGTTATTTAATAGGTATTTCCTGAATTATTATGATCAAACACCTTCACTGTAAAAACAAAAAGAAAATATAAAAAAAATAGTCAAATGACCGGCAGCACAGGGGGCCAAACAAAATCCTTAAAACATTGTTAATTTATAGGTGTTTCTTAAATTATTATGATCAAACCTTCAATGTACAAAAAGAAATAAAAAGAAAATGATAATAAAAATAATAAAAAAAGAAAACTTCACATGATTAGTAGCAACAGAACATAACACTAACATATCTAACATATATTATTATTATTTATTTTTTTACAGTGTAGGAGAGTGCTACTGAAGTTACTTTAATACGGAGTCCACATATGACATGGGGGGGGGGGGCCCTTAGAATT
>NW_015505691.1:1136537-1159847 GCF_001515645.1 Sinocyclocheilus grahami
ACCTTAGAATTAAGAAGTTCTATCTGCATTTTGAGATATTGAGCTTCAAAGTTTTTGCATACCTCAAAATGCACAACTTTAAAAAAAAATAACAATGTGAATAAATACGTTGTCACAGAATAAGAATATGTGATATAATATGTCAGATAGAACATTTGAAGGTGACAGTTTGCCTCTTTTACAGGTGCATCTCAATAAATTAGAATGTCGTGGAAAAGTTCATTTATTTCAGTAATTCAACTCAAATTGTCCCTTGGTTTATCCAATTTTCAGATTTCTGCATATTTAACAAGATAATGCCTCGTGCATTTTAAACATAACATTTAGGAAACTGTAATACAAACCATTAATTAACTGTTATTAATCATCTGGGGAACATATTTTGATATTTAATTTTAAAATTTATTTTAACGTAGTTATATTGTGGCCACGATTAGCCTAAAATGAGGGTAGAAATTAAGTTGTGGGAATTTTTTCCTTGAATGCCATGTGCGGTGCTCCATTCTTAAGAACCTGCAAGTTAAAGAAATGTTCCCAGTTAAATATAATTTATTAATGCTCTGTTGGTCATTACCACAGAAAATAATCAACGTGTTCCTTAATTTGTAACACTGAACAAAAAAGTGTAAATCTAGAAATGCATTCTTATTTCAAATGGTTGATTTAAAGACAAAAACTTTTACAGCTAAAATAACAGACAGCTGTATTTAACCTGGAATATTTCTTAAATTTAAGCTATTGAGGGAAGTTTGAGACCACTTGTAGTTCTACTGGATCTTGGTATTTCAATAAACATGACAGCACTGATATGTGTGACATTTTTTCTCTGTTGTTTTGCAGTGTCATTTCTATTACTGCACTTTATATGTTGACATTACAAGAAGACATGGACTTCAATAACAGGTACAATGTCATCTTCAGTGATCAGTATCAGTACAGACCAAATGTACTGGGTGTACACAGACTCAGATTCAGTCATGTTACATCACATCACTTGCCATGCTTGTTACATCACTGTTACTGCTACTTAATGGACTGTTATTTGGAGTAAGGTTTAACTTTGGTTTCTTGGCATGTACAGTTTCAACAACACCAACGATATGCCAACTTATTCCACAACAGCAGCATTGACTACAGGTACTGTATGTAGACATTTAGAGAAACTGCATGTGAGTTGGTTAGTCTGTATAATATATTCATTGTTTATTTTATATGGTGAATTTCATTTTGACTGTTTGCAGTGTTCTCCACCACCTCTCCTCGTCCCTGGCCTCCAGACATTGATGTCTCCAATGTGTTTTATTCAGACGAGGTCTACTGCTGTCCTTCAACTTTAATTTATAATCATAACACCCAACTCACAGACACAACTGTCACCTTTGATGCTCTGTCACATGTAATCACCAATCTGAGAAAAACACAGAAAGGTCAGAGACATGGTGGCAGTCTTCTGTCTTCAAATATACTTTTTTATATATTTGTAGCTGTCTTCATGTCATTTTCATTTATTCCCTTTTAGAGAAGTGGTTAGAAAAACTATTGGACACAGTGAAAAATTCTACTGACTGTAAGTTGACAGATCTTAAATCTTAAAGGAAACATATTATGCCACTTTTTACAATATGTAATATAAGTCTCTGGTGTCCCCAGAATGAGTCTGTGAAGTTTCAGCTCAAAATACCCCACAGATCATTTATTATATCATTTTGAAAATGCCTATTTTGAGTGGAAGCAGAAACAGGCTGTTTTTGGTGCCTGTCTTTTTAAATGCAAATGAGCTGCTGCTCCCCGCCCCCTTTTCCAGAATAAGATCTGCACCATTACAGCTCGAACCTGCTAACACATCTGTTTTGGTTCTGATTATCATGTTTATCGCACTGAAATTATGCGTTTTAAACCATATTAGTTTAAATTTCTGATATACGGTTTTCTGAGTGCACACATCCAAAGCACACGGACAGAAAGCTGCTGTCACAGAATGCGAGTACTAAACTAAGTTCTCATTCACACACGTTAAGAATACACACGTGTTACAAAAACAGTTGGTTATGTCTGTGAAGGTAAACAGCTGGGAAATAAATTGCATGTTTATATTAGATCTGTGTGGCAGTAGCAATATACAGGAAATAAATCAATAAATCCACTGCTCTCTTGTCTCCTCTGGGGCTGGGACTCTAAATAGTGTTCTGGCTAGTCAGTGCAGCCAAAGACAGAACAGATAGCATGTTTTGCTTAAACTTTCGCGATGACATTAGAACTGGTACACCGTTGTCGCTTGCGAAAACACAATGACGGCGCTGTGGGTGGAAACTTAAGATTAAGGGGCGGTAATATTATAATGAGATCCCTTTGCAACGTCACTAGGAGAGCGAAATCAGACGCGTTCGTTTTTTCAGACGCTTGCAGAAAAAGGCTTACCAAAACAAAGTTACTGGGTTCATCTTTTTCATGTTTCCTTGGTGGGTAGATGCACCGGGGACCTGATTATAGCACTTAAAACCGGGAAAAGTCAGATTTTCATGATATGTCACCTTGAAACAGCCATATCACCCTGCAGCCCAAGACTGGTCGCCCACTGAAGCTAAGCAGGGTTGAGCCTGGTCAGTACCTGGATGGGAGACCTCCTGGGAAAACTAGGTTGCTGTTGGAAGAGGTGTTAGTGAGGCCAGCAGGGGGTGCTCACCCTGTGGTCTGTGTGGGTCCTAACGCCCCAGTATAGTGATGGGGACACTATACTGTCAAAAAGCACCGTCTTTCGGATGAGACGTTAAACCGAGGTCCTGACTCTCTGTGGTCATTAAAAATCCCATGGCACTTCTCGTAAAGAGTAGGGGTGTAACCCCGGTGTCCTGACCAAATTGCCCCCCTGGCCTTTGTCAATCATGGCCTCCTAATAATCACCGACCACTTGATTGGCTCTACGACTTTCTCTCCTCTCCACCTGTAGCTGGTGTGTGGTGAGCGCACTGGCGCTGTTGTCCTGTGGCTGCCGTCGCATCATCCAGGTGGATGCTGCACACTGGTGGTGGTTGAGGAGAGACCCCCCCACATGATTGTAAAGCGCTTTGGGTGTACAACAATAAAGTGCTATATAAATGCATCATTCATTCATTCATAAATAAGCCTGTTAATGCCAAGTCCAGGTTAAAAAACTAAAAGCTACTTTTCATTTACTTGCCCCTTTCATTTACCTCTATAAATTTTTCCCAAAGAATGGTCTCAGTGTGGGTAGTTTTGGTGCACAAATGTTAGTTTGTGAATATTTGTGACCGTCTCCTTAGGATAAATCCATTATGTTGAAACATTCCTTATTCCTAATAACAGAATAAATGTAGCTGTGACCAAAATAGTGATTCACACCTTTAGGTCTTTGTTCTTGTCTTCTTTACAGGGACAAACACAACTATACAGTCCATCCTCGTAACGCAGAATCAACAAGTTATAGATATGCAGTACTGTCAGCAGGAGAATTGTGGGTAGGTATCAGACTTACATCTTCAATGTACACAAACATTCAACAGGAAGCTCATTTTTGCTTTTTCACTCAGTATGGTGTTCGCAGTTGTATGTTCCCTATCTGTCGGTCATTTCGAGTTATGACAATGATGACATTAGGGGTCTTACTTGGGAGCCCGAATCCTCTCTGATTAAGAGAAAATGGCAATGAAATTTGGCTGGTGGATTTTGCATGCTGAGACACTCCCTGTGCATATGGGTATAAATAGGCGACAGGTGCATCCACTCATCAGATTTTTGCTTCAGAGCCGAGTGAATGAACACAGTTTGAGATTCACCAGGCTAATTCTCTCTGCTGCTGGAAGAAGAGGCTGTTCTGGGTGGCGTTACGGCACAATCAGCCGCATCGCTGTTAATTCAGCGATTCCCATGGGTGCTTCATATAAAAGAGCAGTTTATGATCGCGGATGGCTCACGTCTTTTTAAAGATGCTGTTCTATCCGTGTCCTCTTGGTTGTGGTCATTTCCTATCCTCTGTCGACAGCCACGATCGATGTCTTCAGTGTCTGGGCATCCTGCTCGCTGAAGCTGCATTCGTGGATGGTTTATGCGTTCACTGTGAGCGTATAACCATGCCAGCACTGCAATTGCGCCTCTCTCTTCTCACGGGGACGGGAGGGGCTCCCTCTGTCATTACCCATGCTGGCTTCTCTGCCACGAGCAGAGAACCATCAGCTAGTGCTCTGGGCGATCTGAGGGCTACAGAGAGAGCCTCTCCACCGGGCCAGTCCCCGCAGACCTTTCACTCCTCCCACAGCAGCTGTTCTGTGCGGCTCCCCAGTGATTCTGCTGTGCCGTCTGATGGTGTGGCCAGCGTTTAATTCGATGCGCCTATAGTCAAGTCAAGTCAAGTCACCTTTATTTATATAGCGCTTTTAACAATACAGATTGTGACAAAGCAACTGAACAGCATTAATTAGGAAAATAGTGTCAATAATGCAAAATGACAATAGTAAACACTCATTTTTCAGTTAAAGACAGTTCATCATTGAATTCAGTGATGTCAACATCCAGCTCAGTTCAGTTTAAATAATATCTTTGCAATCAAGTCAACGATATCGCAAGTCAAAAATAGAACTAGTGCTAACAAAGCGCTCTGATTGTTTTTGTTGTAGAATACGATAGGGGATATATTCACACGTTATAAAACTGAAAAAGGATGGTGTATAAAATTGATTTTAAGATAAAAATTAGACGACAAAGAATAGAGGATCAGATATCAATAGCAGCATCGGGGGATGGGCTGTCGTCCTCTGAGGATGAAGATTCGGCTGGGCTGCCCCCCTCGGGTGTTGTTGCCACCAACGAATCGGACCCAGAGTAGACGGCCAAGCTTTTCCGGGCCGCCGTGAGCATCGGGATAGAGCCGTGCATACCTCCCAGTCCCGAGCCCTCGCAGCAGGATGATTGGTTTCTCGGCATGGGCCGTGGCTTGCGACAACGCCCTGCCCTGGTTCCTTTCTTCCTGGAGGTGCATGAGGAGTTGATGAAGTCGTGGACGGCCCCTTTTCGGTTGGAAGCCGCTCGTCTGCCTCCTCCATCCTCACTACCCTCGATGGTGGGGCGGCTAAGGGGTATGTTGACATTCCCAAGGGGGAGAGTGCGGTTGCGATGCACCTGTGCCCACAAAACACTGCCACTTGGAAGAATCGTCCTCGTCTCCCGTCCAAAGCCTGTAAGCTGACAGCGGCTCTCACTGCCAAAGCTTGCAGTCCTGCGGGCCAAGCCGCCTCTGCCCTGCATGCCATGGCAATCCTGCAAGTACACCAAGCCAAGGCACTAAAACGAATGCATGAGGGTAGTACCGACCCGAGGTTGATGCAGGGACTGTGCTCGGCGACTGACTTCACCCCCCGGGCGACGAAAGTCACAGCGCGGTCCCTCGGAAAGGCGATGTCCACGTTAGTGGTCCAAGAGCGCCATCTATGGCTCAGCCTTGCTGAGATGAGTGACGTCGACAAAGTGCGCTTTCTTGACGCTCCCATCTCCCATGCTGGGTTATTCGGCGACCCTGTCGAGGACTCTGCCAGCAGTTCTGTGCTGAGACCATGTCGAGCCTCGTGCAGGAGCGAGGCACCCCACCCCCATGTCCCAGCTGGCCCCTAAGTCCCCCAAGAAGGCGACGAGGCATGAGGCGGCCCTGACATGGACAGCCCGGAGATGCGGGGAACTGCTTCTCTTCCAGAGATGGTGAGAACAGCGCCACTCCTTCCCCCGGAGAAGGGCCGGGTGGAGAATCTTTGCTGTGTTCTGTTCCGCTGTTGGCCAAGGGCCAGCAGTAACCACATTCTCAAAGAAAGGACAGTTTCCATTTCCTCCAGGCCATCAGGCTCGTGGGTTGACAGTGAGAGATGCACTGCCTCCTCACTCTCACCCACGACGCCCCCTCTCGCCAGCGGCCAACAGATTGCGGTTCGGGGACACAATACCTTCCCACGCATCTCCAGCCAATCCCTCTGGGGAAAAGGTCCTGCCGTGATGGGCCAGAACGCGGTACTTTCTGCATCACTGTGGGTATGTCGATTGTCCCTTTGGTGCCACTCTCATGGAGTTTGGGAGCGTGGCTCGCCCTTACTTCATTGTGCCCAACAAAGGCAGTCCTGGATCTGAGTGTCTTGAATCGGGCCCTTCACAAGCTTCCGTTCAAGATGTTGACGCAGAAGTGCATCATCAGATGCATCCAGCCCCAAGACTGGTTTGCAGCTGTCGACCTGAAGGACGTTGACTTTCATGTCTCGATTCTTCCTCGACACAGGCTGTTCCTACGGTTTGCATTCGAGGGTCGGGCATGGCTGTCAGGCATATGGCATCTGCAGCCGCAGTCATGCCACTCGGATTGTTGCATATGAGACCACTTCAGCACTGGTTACACCCCCGAGTCCCGAGATGGGCGTGGCGCCATGGTACAGTTCGCGTGACCATCCCGCCAACTTGTTGCCACTCATTCAGCCCCTGGATAGACCTTGTCTTTCTACCGGCCGGAGTGCCCTGAGAACAAGTATCTCGGCATGTCGTTGTCACGACAGATGCCTCCAGTGCGGGCTGGTGCGCTACATGCAACGGGCAGGCAGCCTCAGGTTCTGGACAGTGCCTCGACTTTTTTGGCACATCAACTGCCTTGAGTTGCTGATAGTGCTACTAGCCTTGCGGCGGTTCCGGCCGCTGCTGCTTGGCAAGCACGTGTTGGTCCTCACGGACAACACTTCGACCGTTTCGTACATCAACTGGCAGGGTTGTCTACGATCACATCCCATGTCACAACTCGCCCGCCATCTCCTCCTCTGCATGCCATCCACATCCCGGGTTGAGCTCTATCGTGCAGCCGATGCGCTGTTTGCCTCCCACGAGTCCTCCCACTGCCAGCTGTATTACTCACTGACCGAGGCCCCTCTCGGCATGGACACACTGGCACACAGCTGGTCTCTGGCTTTACGCAAGTATGCGTTTCCCCCAGTGAGCCTTATCGCACAGACACTGTGCTAGGTCAGGGAGGATGAGGAACAGGTCCTGCTGGTTACGCCGTATTGGCCCACCCGGACCTGGTTTTCGGAACTCATGCTTCTTGTGACAGCCCCTCCCTGGCGCATTCCTCTGAGGAAGGACCTTCTTTCTCAGAGGCTCGGCACCTTTGGCACCCGCGTCCAGATCACGGGATGCGGCAGACCTAAGTGATCTCCCACTGTTGGTGGAAGACACTGTCACTCAGGCCAGAGCCCTCTCTAAGCAAGCTTTTGCCTTGAAGTGGAGTCTATTCGCGATCTGGTGTTCTTCTCGCCGAGAAGATGCACGATTGGAGTAGTGCTTTCTTTCCTGCAAGGAAGGTTGGAGCGTAGGCTGTCACCCTCCTCCTTGAAACTGTATGTGGCTGCTATCGCAGCACATCACGATGCAGTGGACGGCCGGTCCCTGGGAAAGTACAGTCTCATCGTCAGGTTCCTGAGGGGTGCCAGAAGGTTAAATCCTCCTAGGCCACCCCTGGTGCCCTCCTGGGATCTCTCTACCGTCCTGGCTGGCCTTCAGAGGGATCCCTTTGAGCCGCTAGACTCAGTTGAGCTTAATTCCTGTCTGCTAAGACAGCACTCCTGACTGCTCTCACTTCCATCAAGAGGGTCGGAGACCTCCAAGCATTTTCGGTGCGCGAGGAGTGCCTTGTGTTCGGGCCGGCCTACTTACACGTTGTCCTGAGACCCTGGCCTGGATACGTGCCCAAGGATCACACCACGCCTTTTCACGATCAGGTGGTGAACCTGCAAGCACTGCCCTCTGAGTTGCTGTGTCCCGTAAGAGCGCTGCGCATAAACGTGGACCGCACCCGGAGCTTCAGAATCTCTGAGCAGCTCTGTGTCTGCTACGGTGGTCAGCAGAAAGGGAAGGCTGCCTCCAAGCAGAGGTTGGCCCACGGGATAGTGGATGCCAGCGCCTTGGCGAACCAATCCCAAGGCGATCCGTGCTCCCTGGGGGTGAGGGCCCACAAAATCCACTAGCCAAATTTCATTGGCGTTTTCTCTTAGTCAGAGAGGATTCGGGCTCCCAAGTAAGACCCCTAATGTCGTCATCGACATAACGTCTCTGTCTCCATTTATTGCACTTGGGGAGTTCTTGACTTACAGCACTAAAGTCATAACATTTTTTAAATGATAATAAATTAGTATTTTACTTATTGCTCTATATGTGTTTTATAGGAAAGGAAACTACACCTACCTCATCCCACTCAGTAAACACATCCCACCCAACATGCCCATAACCCTCCAAATGACGTGAGTGCAAGATTGTTGATATTGCACATAGTCTTCATTATACTGCATCCAGGTTTCATAAAAGTTAAATTTTATGCTCATTGAGTTTAAGTAATGGAACAAAGCCACAGCGCAGAACAGCTTTAAACAAACACTTTAATAGGAAGAGTTCACCCAAAATAAAATTCTGTCATCTTTTACACACTCTCATGCTGTTCCAAACTTGTATGCTGTTGTTTTTCCTGTGGAACTCAAATTGAGCTGTTCTGAAGAATGTTCATAATGCTCTTTTCCAGTTTAACAGTTTATAGTGACCACACCTCTCAGTCTGCATAAACCAGTCATAACAGTATCAAAGCAGCAGTGAATGACTTGTGTGCTATATTTCAAGTCTTCTGAATTTATATGAACCAAATTATTTTGTTCCTGGTTCCTTTGGACCAGGTTTGACATTAAACAGCATTGGTTCTCAAATTTGTATGACCAGAGATGAGCCAGTTTGAGAATGACATTTGAGAGCTGTTGAAGAAGGGAAGATTTTTAAGAGTTTGGTGTGAGGGTGAGTAAATTATGACAGTTTTTTTTGGGGGGGGTGAACTATTCCTTTAATATCATGTTTAGCAGGGCTAGACCAATAAATGTGAACAATCAATTTAATCAAATTATTAAACAAATAAAGATAATACATGTATAGGATTATACACTGAACAAAATTATAAGCGCAACACTTTTGTTTTTGCCCCAATTTTTCATGAGCTGAACTCGAAGATCTAAGACTTTTTCTATGTACACAAAAGGCCTATTTCTCTCAAATATTGTTCACAAATCTTTTTATTGATGGCATTTAGAATGCACAGAGATCCTGATGCCCATTGTTGTGCCATTCACCCACGACCATCACCTCATGTTGCAGCATGATAATGCACGGCCCCATGTTGCAAGGATCTGTACACAATTCCTGGAAGCTGAAAACATCCCAGTTCTTGCATGGCCAGCATACTCACCGGACATGTCACCCATTGAGCATGTTTGGGATGCTCTGGATCGGCGTATACGACAGCGTGTTCCAGTTCCTGCCAATATCCAGCAACTTCGCACAGCCATTGAAGAGGAGTGGACCAACATTCCACAGGCCACAATCAACAACCTGATCAACTCTACACGAAGGAGATGTGTTGCACTGCGTGAGGCAAATGGTGGTCACACCAGATACTGACTGGTTTTCGGACCCCCCCGGACCCCCCAATACAGTAAAACTGCACATTTTAGAGTGGCCTTTTATTGTGGCCAGCCTAAGGCACACCTGTGCAATAATCATGCTGTCTAATCAGCATCTTGATATGCCACACCTGTGAGGTAGATGGATTATCTCGGCAAAGGAGAAGTGCTCACTAACACAGATTTAAGACAGATTTGTGAACAATATTTGAGAGAAATAGGCCTTAGATCTTTATCTTAGAAATAGATAAAGTCTTAGATCTTTGAGTTCAGCTCATGAAAAATGGGGGCAAAAACAAAAAAGCATTGCGTTTATAATTTTGTTCAGTATATGTTAATATTGAGGGTAATAAGAGTAATTACATATATAAATAACACTTTAGAATACTGTTCCACCATTAATGACATAAAAACTACACAAGAACAAATGACTAATGCACTTTTAACATTCTAGCAACTGCTATTAACTAACAAGAATTAACGATGAACAAATTAGTAAGTAATAGCGCTCAGTTGCAAGTCTAAAACTATTAGACTACTACTAGAAAAACAATTTTTTCATATCTCCCAGAGAACTATTAAGACCTGCTATATACAGTTTCATAATTAAAGTGAATAATGCAAAATGTATAATTAATTCTAAAGTGAAGATCACGGTAACCCACTAATAATGACTCAAGTATCCCTTCAGAAGGGATTACTAATTTACATGAATAATTACTAATTATTTAGATCAGTATTCTAAAGTGAAAAGCATGATAACTTTACAAAACCCTCAAAAGCTTACAATGATTTCAGTTTTACTAGAGAGTTATCTATCATGTTATTCTCTTTAGAATACTGATCCAAATAATTAGTAATTTCTTCTGAAGGATTTGATAATACTTGAGTCATTACCAGTGGGTTACCATGACCTTCACTTTAAAATTAATTATACATTATGAGTTATGAACCTGTATACAGTAGTTCTTACAGGTATGAAAAAATAGTTGTTACTGATTAGCTAATAGTGATCTACCACATTCGACTAAGCACTATTACTTACTAATTTATTAATCAGAGTTTCTTGTTAGTTAATAGTAGTTACAAGAATGCTAATATTGCGTTACTCATGTGTTCCTATGTAGTTATTCATTAATGAATGTAAGAGTATTCTAAAGTGTTACCTATGAAGAGTGCCAGGGTGCCATTTATAGCCGAACCAGGGTGTTTCCCTGCTTAGACGCTGGGTAGGAGTTTGAAAAATGGTTGGCTGGATAGTGTACATGTAAACTAATATATAAAACACCATTTCACATTCAGCTGCTTTTATTTCACATACAAAAAATATTTAACAATTGAGACATAAACTGATCAAATTTCACACACACACACACACACACACACACACAGTCTGGTTAGCGATCCTTGTAGGGACTCTCCATAGGCGTAACGTTTTTTATACTGTACAAACCGTATTTTCTATCGCCCTACACCAACCCATCACAGGAAACTTTCTGCATTTTTACTTTCTCATAAAAAAAAAATTCAGCTGGTGTATTTTCACCAGCTGAAAAATGGTTTTAAGTCAGTTATTTCTATCTTTTGCTGTAGTGTGTCAGTAGGAAATATCAGTTTACATTTCCAAACATTTTGCCATTATTTGTACTAATCCAGTGAGATTTTTGTTTGCACATGGAGTCTGACGACAGCCAGTGCTCCACACAGAGATCTGATCTCACCATCATCCAGTCTGTCTGGAATGACATGAAGAAACAGAACAAACTGAGACAGACTAAATCCAGAAGAACTGTGGCAACGTATCCAAGATGCTTCAAGAAACCTACCTGCAAAGCTACAGTAGTGTTAAAAGTTTTAGGCATTTGTGTAAAAATGCTGTAAAATGAGGATGCTGTCAAAAATAATGTCATAAATAGATTTTCTTTATCAATTAACTTCAATTAACTAAATTAAATCCACATTTTGTGTGACCATCCTTTGCGTTTAAAGCTGCTTTTTCAGGTAACTTTGCAGGTAGGTCTCTTGAAGCATCTTGGAGACGTTGCCACATTAATGGCAAAATGAATGTTTGGTCATGTAAATTGATATTTCCTATTACACACTACAGCAAAAGATAGAAATAACTGACTTAAAACCACTTTTTTTAGCTGGTGAAAATACAAGTGATATGAAGAACTGTGGCTTTGTGCTGATGGCCGAATTGCTCTGTGCTGATATAGAGCCATATTGCAGTCCTGCTTGTGTAATATTGCTCATATATAATAAACAGACAGAAAGTATTGTTTACTTTTATAAAAGTTGTGGAAAAACAGTGTCTGCATATGTGGATCACATCATCATTGATATGAATGAGTGTTTTTCTTACACCTGAGCAGCACAACTGAGTTGTTGGTGATTCGCCTGTGCTCAAATGATGAGAGTGAGCAGTGCTCTTCAGTACTTGACTACAATGGCCCAGAGTCAAACACTGCTCTCAACACACAGGTACTTATCACTTACACTCTAAAAGCAACATGCATTAGAAACACCTTTCATAATAAATGTAGTAATTATATTAAATTATATATTCATAATAATTTAAATGCCTAATATATTTAGAGTAATTGTTTTATAATAATAATTTGATAAGTTAAGTGAGCTTTATTGACAGATTTATTGCTGACATGTTTATTGTTTAACAAAATGTATTCGTTGTAGACTATTCAAACTTTAATTTGATAGGATATTCATTTTAGGGCAGTTCATGAAAATTATGGATAATTCAAAGAATGCGATTAACAGTTAGGCTAAAAAAGGTAATGCATTAAGGCCACATACACATTGTAAAGTTTCAGGAGTGACAACCTGGCAACCAATACATCATTAACAACTAGTTGTTCAGTTACGGACAAACTGCATAGAATTTCTGTACATTGTTTGGGAGTTAATTTGGTTGTAGAATGCAGTTGTCACTCATGTAAAATTACTGAACGGTATGTGTATAGCACAGGATTAAGCATTAAAAGGTGATCTGACGGCCACATTTATCTGCAGTGTGTACATGGCCTAGGTAAAATTTCATTTTTAGTAAAATGGTTTTTGGGTAACACTTTAGAATTCTGTTCCATCATTACTGAATAACTACACAAGAACACATGAGTAACGCAATATTAGCACTCTAGTAACTACTAGTATCTAACAATAAACTCTGATTAATGAATTAGTAAGTAATAGTGTTTAGTCAAAGGTGGTAGTTTACTATTAGCTAATCAGTAACTACTATTTTTTCATACCTCCCCAAGAACTACTAAAAACGGTAACACTTTATTTCAATAGTCCACTTTAGACATTCTATTAACAGTAAGTAACTTTGCAACTACATGTCAACTAGCAGTTAGTAGCGTATTAGTAGACTGTGTGCGTAATATCTTCTAATACTTTCTTTGTCAACTTATTCTACTAACCCTAAACCTACCCTAACAGTCTACTCTGAGAGTTAGTAGACATGTAGTTGCAAATTAATGAGAATTAGTTGACATGTAGTTGACATGTAGTTACAAAGGTACTTATAGTTAGTAGAATGTCTAAAGTGGACTATCGAAATAAAGTGTAACCCTAAAAACTACTGTATACAGGTTCATAATTAATATAAATAATACATAATGTATAATTAATTCTAAAGTGAAGGTAGTAACCTACTAGTAATGACTCAAGTATTACCAAATTCTTCAGAGGGAATTATTAATTATTTGAAGATCATGATAACTCCCCTAGTAATGACTGAAATCATTGTAAGCTTTTAAGGGTTTTGTAAAGTATTGGATAGTAATTAGTCAGGTGTTACTACATCCTTCTAAATGAATTACACATTTTTTGGACCAGTATTCTAAAGTGAAGATTGTGATAACTCGCTAGTAATTACTGAAGTCATTGTAAACTTTTGAAGTTTTTGTAAGGTCCTGGTTAGTAATTCATTTTGCTAGATTTGGTAACACTTAAATCATTACTAATGGGTTACCGTGATCTTCACTTTAGAATACTGATCCAAATAATTAGTAGTTTCTTCAGAAGAATTTGGTAATACTTGAGTCATTACTAGTAGGTTACCACCTTCACTTGAGAATTAATGATTAATTATGCATAATTCACATTAATTATGAACCTGTATACAGTAGTTCTTAGGCGTTCTCCAGGATATATAAAAAAAATAGTAGTTATTGATTAGCTAATAGTGAACTACCAGTTTGAACTAGGCACTATTACTTACTAAATCATTAATCAGAGTTTCTTGTTAGGTTGTAGTAGTAGTTACTACAATGTTAATAGTGCATTATTAACTTGTTCCTGTGTATTTATTCATTAATGATGGAACAGTATTCTAATGTTACCAGTTTTTGATATCATACATTAGTTTGAAGTCTTTTCCTTTTCTACAGGGCTACATACATAAATGGACACTGGCGGTGGCAAATCACTATCGTGCATCTTACCATTTCCGCTCTTCTGTTGCTGTGAGTGTATCTTTATGTGTTTGTGTGTTAATCTGTGAATGTAAGCTGTCTTTAAATGAAGACTTTACTTAGAGTAGAAAACATATGACATGAATGAAAATGAGGTTGTGAGTAGACATAAGTACAGTCCGTTCAGTGGGCCTCATTCATGAAACTTTTGTTAATATATGAGTAAATTCAGTTTACATTTTTTAGAACTCTGCCCCTGGATTCACAAATGCATCATAAAAAAAACTGTGTGTGTGTGTGTGCACACGCATTTACTTTTAGCATAGTCCCTGTCCATGAATTACATGTACATAAATATTGTGGGATCTTTGGACACCCTTATCTGGTTTAGATGCTGTATATTGTATAAATGCAGAAGCGACTAATTGGCCATATGAATAAAGAAGATTATTTCATTGAAAGTGTACAGATAGCAGACCCTACTGCTGTTCCTAACTGCCTGCTAATAGAATGCATAATCAAAAGGAATTATTCATTGATTTTTATCAATGAAATTTATTTTCACATTTTGCTAATGGTTAACTAATTCATTTATTTATGATACAAAATTAATTAACGCAATTTTGGAGGACTGAAACCATCTAATCTTTCAGTTAACTGCTGGAAAACACAAACATCATTCGCCTCGCACCGTCATCAGCTGTTCGGCATCCTTCCATCTCCATTAATTTAAGGAGCAGGTCATATGGGTTTTTGAAAAATATCTCTTATGCAGTTTATAACTTAGCTATCCTTAAATGAAAACAATCTGCAAAGTTGTTAATCAAAAAAGTGCATTATAAATAAAGATAGTGTCTCAAAAGAGAGAGTCGATTCTGAATCGCCTTAACGAGTCGTCATATTTATACGTCACTGGGTAACACATTTGCATAATCCCCGCCTGCCCGCGAAATACAGAGTCTGACCTGCCCACAAACACTTCCGCTAGTTAGTGTGTTTACATCATGTTGAGAAGACGCTGTGTTCAAGGATACCACAGAAATACAATTCCAACCTTTTGTTGTGTGCATGTCATTTTACCAAGGACTGCTTCTCTAATCTTGGCTTTTATCTTGGTTGGCTTCTTCTATCTTCTTAATTTGGACTAACAAGCTCTCCGAAGCACAACCTGTAAGTAAGATTGATACGTTATGTGTACATTTTCAACTGAGTGCTCAAAATATCAAGTTTTTGTGCTAATATGTGATGTACACCTAGTGCAGCTTTAGGTTTCCAGGTAAAGCAGATATTACTGTCTTACTGAAGTAGTTCTGATAATTCGCTGTGAACCCACTATTTCCTAAGAATGTGTCGATTAATGTAGACTGTTGTTCTAATTACTTCGTTTAATAATAAAGAATGTAGTGTAGCACACAGACTTTATAATCATAGTGAAATTGCTGTTTATTTTTCTGCACCGGCAGTTATAGGGTTAATGCGGGAGAGACGAGTGAGTTTGTTAGGCTGGTGCGCCTGTGATACAGCTGTTCTGCGTTCTGATTAAAAGTTAAGACAGAGCGTCTTTTGTATTTTATGTCATTATTAACGGATTGGAGCACTATATTATTGTTTGATGCAAAGGTGCTTTGTCAATGGTAGCGCTCGCTAACTTGCTCAAGGACTCCTCTCTGTGCCAATCAACAACAGTCTTGGCCAGCTGACCAATCAGAGCAGAGTAGGCTTATGTTAGAGAGGGGTTTGCTCCGAACTTGCTTGGAACGAATCGTTTAGAAATCATTGGCAAATGACTAATGTTAAATGTATATTCTGAGAAAATTACAATGTTTTCTGACCTTAGATGCATTTAAAGTCCAACACAATATTAGGACACTTTAAAATACCATATGACCTGCTCTTTAAGTATCATAGTTATCGTCCAAGCACTAGTAGACCCTGGGGGTTTATCAGAGCTCGAGTTGAAGCCGCTTCCCTGAGCCCCTCCACTTTGAACAGCAAGCCAAATAAGTTTAACCTCAATATATTAAAGATTACCTAGCTATATGGGCAAACAAACTTGTGAAATATTATTATATTACATAGTGATTTACATCAGAATAGCTTAATGAATGTGATGCAAAAGTCAGATCCACGTCAGACGGGAGGGTTTGAGAAAATTATAGATTTATTCAAAAGTTTTCAGAAATGCAAATAAGCAATATGGAAAATCACAACTTGAAGCTGAAACATTACATTTTAATAATCATATTCAATCCAATCAAATTACAAATAAAAGGAGTTAAATTATTGGTTTGATCAAATTTATAAATTTATCATTAAAGGTCTAAGTCTGAGAAGAGTAAACTTTAAACCAAATCTAGGGGCACCCCAAAAGAAGAAGTAGAAGTCAGAGAGTGAATGATAGAGAGCGCTGAGGAAGGGTGCCGTTTATACAGTTTTATACCTTAATAAGATCAGATTAGCAAAGGGGTAAGTTCCTCTTTTGTGCTTATCTGAACACACCATGTTCCAAGGGCCAGCCATGACCTCACAGATCGTGACTTTAAAGGGGTCATATGATGCGATTTCAATTTTTCCTTTCTCTTTGGAGTGTTACAAGCTCTTGGTGCATAAAGAAGATCTGTAAAGTTGCAAAGACTAAAGTCTCGAATCCAAACAGCTTGTTCTAACACGCCCCCACATGTCTACATCACTATGTGGGAAGATTTGCATAACGCCACCCAAATGTTCACGCAAAGAAAGGTGTAACTTTTATTCTCACTGTAGTGTTGTTGCCGCTGCTGCCATGTCGTGAAGACGCTGTGTGCTTCGTTGTGAAAGCGAAACTACTTTGTTTGGTCTTCCAAAAGAGGACGATATCCGCTTCGTCATGCCTGGAGCTGATCTGTGCTGGTCGCTGAGGAAATACATCAACATAGTGCTGTGGATCGCCAGATCGGCTTTCACCGTGGACGAAGCGGAGTCCAGCCCGGGGTCGTCACATTCTTGACCCCGCCATCTCTGCTCACTCTAGCCCGGCCTCAGCGCTAGGCTGCCGTGTTTATCGTTGTGAAAGCGAAACTACTTTGTTTGGTCTTCCAAGAGAGGACACGACTACAAATCAGTTGTTAAGTTGTATTTACAACACTGTTCCAGAACAGTTTAACCCAAATATCCAGATGTGTGCAGCACATTTTATGGAGGACTGTTTCCTGATCCTGGGAGAGTAGACTACAATGCCGGCCGTTCAGACTCACAGTCTGTGAGTACGTTTTCATTTAAAGGATTTGCCACTGACGATTACAACACGAGTTTTGGGCAGTGTAGAGTAGCACTTGTTGTTTGTCATTTCTCCGATCACAAATGCAGACAGGGTTTTATGTTTACGCAGCGCGATGCAACGCAATGCATAAAAAGACAGCATAAGTCATTATAATCAGTAATTATGTCCCCACTGGATGCAACAAATGCCTCGTTTGTACTGGGTTTTAATGTTTTTGTCTCGTCGCTCCGGCCGGACACGGCATCAACAATGTGGTGAGGGGCGTAACATTTCCGTCACACACTTGAGGTATTCGGCCAATCACAACGCACTGGATAGCTGGCCAATCACAGCACACCTCGCTTTTCAGACCGATGAGTTTTGTAAAAATCAACGCGTTTCAAAAAGGCGGGGGATAGAGGAGAAACAATAATGTACTGTATGTGGAAAATAATGTGTTTTTTGAACTTTAAACCGCATAAACATTTCATTACACCAAATACACAAAATAATGTTATTTTTAAACTGCATCATATAACCCCTTTAAATATACAAAGCATTGGTGTTTTTCACACCTTTGGACCTAAAATAAGCTAGACATCTGCATCCTTAGGCGAGGACAGCTCAAAGAGGTTTTAACACATTTGCAAACTTTGATACATGTTCCGAGTAAGACCAGAGAACTAAAGTACAAAAGGGCACATAAGGATACACGTCTTACACTTAAACTCGTTGTACTGAACACTCAAAGAAAGACTAACTAAGTAAGATAAAATGAATACAACCAATTAATGATCAAACATGACAAAATATTGATTACATATTCTTTCAATATTACTCGTCTTCAGACAAAGTCATAACAATTCATAAAACATTTCATAATGCATAATGCCTATATGAATATGTATATTCTTAATAATTTCAGAAAGTCGATTCACCAGAATGATTTACACAAAAAGTCATTCTGCTCTTGTTTCATGAATGAAGCCCAGTGTGTTGTAATGTTGTGTTCTTGAGTGCAAGTCATTTAGCCAATGAAACAAGAAAGAATATATCTTCAGTGGACCAAAACACAGGGCTTTTAAAAACCAAAGATTATCTATGACTTTAACAATATGAAATATTGGACAGACTGTACTTCTGTCTATGGTACTGCCAAAGTAAATGTGTCTATAGCAATGATGGTGTGACTAGCAGCATGACTTACATCTTTTGGCCATATGCTGTCAGTATTTATGTGTTCTTTTCACACAGGGTTTGGCAGATTGTAACACCGATCTGAACTTTGCAGAAGTTTTATTTACGGACTACCACTTCCATTTCTTCCGTCGCTGTGACTGATCAACACCCTTCAAAAGCAACATCCAGTGATTTGACCGCATTAGTCCAATGCAGGCTGTAAATTATATCCTATAAAGAGTCTTTTCAAGTCTTTCAGGGGCAGATCTTGTGTTGTTGCTTAATAAAACATTTGAAATATGCTTGATATTAGTTTATTCTTACTTTCATGGTGTTTTGAAATTTGAAGGAAACATCTGAACTACGAGCCTTCAAATATGATTTGACATGTATATATGTTTCGACAATAAAGAGATGATTGTTGTTTTGTACTGAACTGCACAATCAGGTAATCTTTTACTCTGATACTCATACACACTTGTGTTCCTGTACTGAACTGAGCACATTATGTAAACCTGTGTGCAATGATGTTGACCAAATGATTTTGACCAAACATATGATTGTTTCAGAAGTCAAATTGTTTTTACAGCTAAAGACTTTTATTAATTTAAGGTTTCTCTAAATTTCGAACACTACAAATAAAGGAAGATTTATTCTCTGAAAGTGCTACTTTGTTGAGTCCTTAAAGGGGTCATCGCATGCGACATGCACTTTTACATGTTGTTTGAACATAAATGTGTGTTGGCAGTGTGCGTACACAACCACCCTATAATGATAAAAAATCCATCCAGTGTTCTTTTTTTTTAATCTACAAAAATCATTACCACTTTCTCAATTTCTTGTCTGTGTGATTGTCACACAGACCCAGGCCCTCCCACAATAGTTGATTGACACACATATTCAGCACAGACTGGACTGGTGTCTTACCTTAGACCCTGAGTGAGCTGTCATCAGTCCGCCAATAGGCTTGTTTGAGATGCGCCTCGCCTCGCCTGAAATGTAGGTGGCTGCAGTGAGGGGAGGAGTGAAATAAGCGCAGTCAAGACGGACAGTTTTGACCTCTTGGAAGTGGAACAGATACCTACGAGATCAAAGGCAGATACCACGTTATTCTCACTCATGCGCTGTGCTGATGATAAACATGATATAATTTCAGCTCTGTTGCTTTTATATTAAAATAGATATGATAAACAAGATACCCAAAGCACTTGTTTAATTCCATAGGAAATGCGTATTTATCATCCATTTTTACTTTAATACAAACATGTTTTTTAGATTTTTATAGAAATAATATTTCATATTACTTCATGCATAATTTAAGGCAAGGCAATGCAAGTTTATTTATATAGCACATTTCATACACGATGGTAATTCAAAGTGCTTTACATAAAAGAAAAGAAAATAATAATAATAATAAAACAAGGAATTTAAAAACTTTGAAAATGATTTAAACATTTATTTAAGAGGTTTAAAATGAATTTAAAACAGTTAAGAATAGAAAATTATTATACATAAAATATAGTGCAATCAGTTCGGACGTTGCACAGTGCTCATTCAATAAATGCACAGCTAAACAGATGAGTTTTGAGTCTGCATTTAAATGTGACAAATATTTTAGCACATCTGATCTCTTCTGGAAGCTGATTCCAACTGCGGGTGGCATAATAACTAAAAGCGGACACCCTTTGTTTTGTGTGAACCCTTGGTATTTCTAACTGACTCGATAAATGAATCAAGGAGAAGATCAACAGAGTCTGCAGAAATGTTTGGTGTTAAAGATTCATAAATAGCACACTACTGTTTTCGTTAATGCATCTCTTTCTGACAGAGACAGATCTAGATTCAGTGGTAACAGAGATCAATATATCAAAGAAAATACAGAAGTGATCAGATAGTGCTACGTACTTAATAACAATGGATGAAATGTTTAGACCCCTACTGAGGATTAAATCTAGAGTTTGTTCATGTTTGTGTGTGGGTTCATGCACATGCTGAATCAGGTCAAAAGTGTTTAAAACAAGTTACAATTTATTTTGTAGTTTTGTTTTCTGCATTATCTATGTGAATATTAAAATCCCCTGCAATAGCAAAACAGTCAAACTCTGTTGAAGAGTTCACAGAAATGCTATCAATGATTTCCTCAAAGGCTGGAGAGTATTTTGGAGGCCTGCAAATAATGATAAACAGAATGAGTGCGTCATGAATCCGGTCCATGAACTTCCGTCTGCTTACCATCAGAGGTCACCCTTTCCATTACATTGACTCTCGCACTACACCTACTGTTGCTTATCATCCCGGACTACATATCCCATCATTCATTGCACTGATTGCACTCAGCACGGATTGCACACAGCTGTTTTCACTGATTGCACACAGCTGTTTCACATCACTCACTCACTATATAACATTCACTCAAACTACCATTCACTGCAGAGTAATGCTTAGCCTGTTAGTTTTCCTAGTTCCTGTTTCCTTCCCGTGTTTCCTTGTTTTGCCTTGCCTTGTCGGTTTCCTCGGTTCTGATCTTTGCCTGTCTCCCTGGATTTATCCCTCTAGTCTCGCCCCTGTGATTCTGTCTGCCGATCGTCAACCTACGCTAGCCCTAGGACTATTAATTTGTTTTGCCCGCCATATACCTGTTTGCCATTGTTTGACCCTGCCTGTTATGACCACGTCTCTGTCTTCTGTTCAGAATAAAGCTTGCACATGGATCCACACGTCTCACGTCTTTTCAGCCCCGTAACAGCATGGAGCACCTTTCAACACAATCCCTAGATATTCAAAAGACAAATACTGACCAAATGACACTTGCTTGCATTGATAGACATCTTTAAATAGAGCTTAAATGTGTTTAAATTTAAACACAATCACATGATATCAGATATAAAAATTAAACATTTTAGAAGAGAACACAGTATCACGGTTGTCTGAACCAATGAACATTAAGCTGTGTCGTCAGCAAGTTGTTTCCCATCATGCTTTTGATCAGCGCAGTCGGTGGAGAGCAACTGCGCTCGACTGCGCAATCCGACACAGCCGCCTCGCCGTCGCAAGTGTTTTTTGGCACACGTCAGCATGTCATCAGAGCAAGTCGGACGTAACTCGGACACTTTTCTAACCGGCATGCATTTCGTGGTGATCACCGGTGATCGGTTCTGTGCAGATTTAGTTTTTTTGGCACACGTCAGCATGACATCAGAGCAAGTCGGACGTAACTTGGACCACAGCAATTTGGTGACAAGGCTGAGCTAAAGGGGAAGTTGCTCAAAGTGAGTCAGACTTGAAGCATGCTTAAGAATGAGAAAGAAGATGCTGGTGTTCAGCTCAGAATCTGTTCGAAGAAAGCTGTGAGATGTTTTTCTGTCTGTGGTAAACCTTTTCATTGCTCTCAGATTTATTTGCACTGAAAGGACTATCAGAAGCACCATTAGTGGACATTTGGAAACATTTTATGTACCAAAGAAAAAAATGTATTGAGTGAAACATACTCATGTGTTGACAGTCATTCATTCATAGCAAGATGTGGAATCACTTTGACAGAACTTATAAAGGACAACATCAACATGTTCCTTCCTTAATAGTGGAATGTGAGGACGATTAAAAATAAATGGCTGTGCTTTATATTACAGTAACATATTTAGCTACTTTGTTGATTCAGTTGCTTGTGACGGTAAGGAAATGAGCAAGTTTAAAAAAAATTGGAAGCTTACAAATACCTTCACAATAACAAAATCAGTCATGTGCTATTCAAGGATGTGGGAAATAATTTTGTGTACTTAAAAGCTGATGTAGAGCCACGTTCAAGCCTGACCATGTCACACAAAGCTTGGGTTTTAGTGTCAAGGTCAGCCTCTCCTCCCAAACAGACCCAAGCTCCACACAATATGACTGCAGTAATAATTTCAGTGTTTGATGAAATCTTTTAAGGACCCCTTGACTTTGAGTATGATATGCACTGGAAATGTTATGACTGATTTTCAGTTGTCACAAAGATTTAGTGAATTGCCAGCTGATAGCCCTTATCAGTCTGGGTAACTCTGGGAATGCCAAATGTTGACAAAGTCAGTTAAAGCTTTGAGAATAGATTTTGTACTGATGGACCTAACAGGATAGGCAGCTGGATATCGAGTAGATAAACACTATCTACTTTGATGTACAATGGTGGCCGAAACTATTTAGAACATCAGTATTTTCACCAGTTAAAAAATGTTTTTTAGTCAGTTATTTCTATCTTTTGCTGTAGTGTGTCAGTAGGAAATATCAGTTTACATTTCCAAACACATTTCCGAATACTTGGAGACAAGCAATATTAATGTGTCATCCATAGTTGTTTAGTCGTAGTACAAGCAGAATGTGTGACAGTTGGTCGGAGTGGTTGTAAAAAAGGCTATGGGATTCTATTATTCTAACCTCTCTCTTAAATCTCTCCTTCTACATGTTGAGACACGTACATACACAGACCACTTCACCTGAGCCAATAAGTGTCCATAAACCTTGACCATGTGAGCTCCCCTGCCCTCACAGAGACTGAAATTCAGTGCAGCGGTATACAGGGTCGGATGCTTAAAGGGGTGATTTCATATGATGTGATTTCAAGTTTTCATTTCTCTTTGGAGTGTTACAAGCTGATTGTGCATAGATAAGATCCCTGAAGTTGCAAAGACTAAAGTCTCAAAACCAAAGAGATAGTCTTTATCAAAGTTAAGACTCTGCCACGCCCCCCTAAAACGGCTCGTTCTAACACGCCCCCACATATCTACCTCACTATGTGGAAATATTAGCATAATGCCGCCCAAATGTTCACGCAAAGAAAGAAGGCGTGGTTTCAGTAACCGCAGTTAGTGTTGAAGCAGCCATGTCAGGGAGACGCTGTGTGTTTCTAGGCTAAAGCAAAAGCACTTTATTTGGCCTTCCAGAAGTACTGTAGATACATTTAGGAATCTTTAAGATTACTTACAACAGAACAGAAATGCATTTTATGGAC
>NW_015505691.1:1160025-1164333 GCF_001515645.1 Sinocyclocheilus grahami
GTCAACATATTCTGTTACACCAAATACACCAAATAATGATCTTTAAAAAAAAGCATCATATGACCCCTTTAAGTTTCTGCGACATCATTGTTTATGGATTGTTTAAAGATCGCCTTTTGGACAAAGTGTTGTGCGTGAATGCAAAAGTAAGTTTGAATCGCTAATTATATAGTCGATGAGAGACTAATCCACTTTTGTAAACAAGTTATTATGCCTGTGAGGTAACGATATCTATATGTGTATGTGTGCATTCATAATAGGCGTGTAACATTGTAAACATGGTAACCCTGTTGCTTATATGCTTATATACATATCTTCAATCTTGTGAGTGCTAGTGTTACATTTGTTGTTATTAGTGCAAGTTATGTTCCCGTTTGAAACAAGGTTCGCTGCATTTCTTTATATCTAACAAGTAAACTGTTTTAAACTTAACTTTCTACGCGCATGCGCTCTCGTAGCTCAGACAGAGTGGTACTACACAAGCGGCACGGTTCTAATAAGGTGTCAAGTTACAGCTGTGCACTGCTTCCAAGATAAAAATTACAGCCTGCCTTGTATTGCTACCTATCTTTTGCTAATAATGTTCATGTTTAATTATTAAGCTTAATCTATTGTGCTGTTTTATTGCCAGTTTGTTATAATTTATTTTACTATTATCATGTATATTATGTATATTAATGTTTATGTCACTGTTTTATTTTGTAGAAAAACCACAGCCACGACCACACAGTCTGTTGAGTGGTGACAATAAATGGGTTATTCTCATGAAACAAGTGCATCTTTGTTTCATCTCTAATCGGACAGTCTTTGGTGGGTCAGTACCCTGAGCCGGTAAATAGTTCTATATGGTGAAGAGCTACTAAAGCCAACTAATTTTTCATGGTCCTTCGAGTCGGATCCTGGACTTGCCAGAGAGATAGAAGATGTCACGACATGCTGAGGATGAGCCAACTGTGCGTGTCAGGAGGCAGACGGTCCTTCCCGCACGTTTCGATGAGTATGATCTCACTGGATTCACCCTACCTAAGCCTGTTACACAACCCATGTCACCACTCATCCATTCAACCAGACTGGCTGAAGGTGACAAAGCAGAGGAAGGAGCAACTGGCTTTACTCCACTGCTACCAGGTTATGAAGCTGACAGTTCGCTACAGTGGTCTGGCGACGAGCATAAATCTGCATCAGACATCATAAGGAGAGAGAATAAGTATCTCCGCATAGCCCTGCAGATAATACAGCAGGAAAGAGACACATTCCAGAATGCAAATGACCAATATGCAAAGGAGCTTTCTCAGCTCAAGCAGCAGATGAAGCAGTTACAAATTCAGAGGGATCAACAACGTCCGGGAAATCAGTCCCCTTCACCTGTCGCCCCTCAAAGGCAGCATAGCGCCAGTCATCCTATACCTGCACCATGCGTCCAGCCACAGGCACGATCTGGGGAAATGAGCTTCAGACCCGTGCCAGCTCAACGCCTCAGACTACAAATGGAACATCAGACTGAGGACAAGTTTCGAAGTCCACCACACAGCCCAACTCCAGTATCCGCCCCCCTTACCAAACAGAGCTCCTCCTACCATTATATGCCACAAATGGGTCAGAGATCCGACGTGCACTATTCCCACAGACAGGACCCTTCCAATTCTCCACTCCTACGATCCCTGACTTCATACATCCCAACCCAAGAGAGTTCTCGCGGCTGAAAATTGCTCTGGAGAATGTCCTCCCAGCTAATGCGATGGAAAGGTTAATATTTCAGATACTGATGGACCATCTAAAGTTAGAGGAGGCTTTATTAATTGCGGACTCATACTGCCATTTTCAACATCCTTACACAAGGACAATGGCTGCTTTAGACCAACAGTATGGCCAGCCACATCAACTGGCTCTCCAGCGGATTGCAGAGTTAATGGATGGCCCAAGCATAGCTAGTGGAGATCAGAAGTCTTTCGTCTTTTTGTTCTTAAAGTCCGTTCACTGGTTGGCATGCTGGAGCAATTAGGCAGGAAGGGCACTTTCGAGTTACAGTGTGGTTCTCATGTGTCTCGGCTGCTTGGGAAGCTTCCCCAAGACCTGAGATCAGGGTTTCGGAGGTTTGCGCATCCACATCGTGTACCCATCCCTACTCTTCTGGATCTTGCAGAATGGCTGAAGTTCGAAATTGAAGTTCAAGAGGACACAAGGTTCGTAAGCAATCAGCGCAGAGGGCCTTTGACACGAACAAGAGAGACTTTCAGAGACTCTAAGCCAGCAACTAAAAACACCACAATTTTTCTGGGTACCGTGAAGGCGATTTCTGAGTCTGCACCGTCTTCTACACCATCTAGGAGTTCTCTAAGACCCTACTGTGACAACAGTAAGCACTCCCTCAACAACTGCAGCAACTTCAAACAGCTTACTAAGGACCAAAAACGAAGCTGGGTCAAAGACAACAATAGATGCTGGCGTTGTGGCAGAACTCTTAAATCTGCAGAATGTAACCTGAAGATGCGCTGCAGACAGTGCAGCAGCCGGCACCTTATGGCTCTGCATGACATCAGTGCTGGGAAGCCAGAGAATCCAAAGCTTGTTCAAGATGAAACTGCTGATACCAACAGCTGTCTATTCAACACCATGAATGAGATTCTCCCGATTCATAAACCGCCTACCAGCAGGAAGGTTCTGCTTAAAATCAGCAAAGTGATTCTCAGAAATTGCAAGAGGAAGATGAATGCATACGCAATCCAGGATGATGGATCGGAGATAACTATCCTCCTCCACAGTGCAGCTCAGCAGTTGGGCCTCAAAGGTTATCCTGAAGACCTCCCACTCCGAACAATCAGGCAGGAGCTACAAGTTCTCCGAGGTGCTTTCACTGCTTAACAGTTAAGTTTGGCAGAACATTCACACCCAGTGAAGACTCTGAGGGAGAGATATCAACACCTTAAAGGACTTCCACTGCATGACTTTGAAGCGGTCTGTCCTGTGTTGCTCATTGGATCGGATTACCTCCATCTAATCACTCCTGTGAACCAGTTAGGCTAGGGCCTCCAGGGGGACCAGCTGGCGAGTCGGAGCTCTGTGAACACTTCAGGGTCCGGCCCGTCCTCATCCAGAGACTTCAACAGCTTGGCCTGATACACCTGGAGTATCGCCATCCCGTGCAGTGCTGACGCTGCTTGGCCCGCCGTGGAGAAAGCCTTGCCGGCGAAGTTTGTTTCAGTGGCGAGCTCTAAGGAGCTCGACATCACTATGATGGAGGTCCCCCGCGTCGCTGCCGTGGGGCGCAGTGTAATCCAGCGGGCTGTTAGACGCCTCCTCTCTCGCAGGCGCTGCCACCGAAATTGCATCATCATCATCCTCAGCATCCTCCATGGCACCGAAGGACACCACATCTTGAGCGATGGGGGAGGGGCGGAGAACAGCGGTCATGGAGCGCACTGGAAGGGGACCTGCAGCAGGGGGGTGAGGAGCGCTTGGGGACTGAGCCGACGCGGGCTCGTCACCTGACCCTGACAGATCCTCATCAGAAGCTCGCGGCACTTTCCTCCTTGGCTCGAAGAGGCTGCAGAGGAAGAGCGCGGCAGGGCTAGTTGGGCGAGTTCATCGCCTTGGACGATGGCCACATGGAGCTTAAGAGTCCGGAGCTCATACCGCCGCAGTGGGGGCAGTCCGACCACCCAAGCGCCGCCTCTGCGTGGGCGTGACCCAGACAGAAGACGCACGACTTGTGGCCATCAGAGAGTTCGATTGGCTCTGCGCAGGAGAGGCAATTGCGAGTCATCCTTGTTTCCGAAGCTCACCGGAACACAGCAGGGGAAGAGAAGGCGTGTCCGTTGCAGAGTGTAGATCACGGTAAGTAGTCTTGTTGATAGGCTTCTTCCTTCTCGTTGAAGGTTGGCTGAAGAAAAAGATTCTGAATAGATGACGTACAAGTGCTGCTTTATATAGAGTGGGAGCCCCTCATATTGGCCATTGGCCAGTTTCAGTAGTATTTGGAGAAAAGGGTAATTCCCATAGCAATGTAGAGTGACCAAATCGAAAGGGAACACAGAAGCTGCATCTGAAGTGGCATTAGATGCATACACTGTTTAATGCAAGGCATGAATGCTCTAACCTGCAGTTACAAATGCATAAATAATGTTTTGATATTATAATCTTAAAACATTGAATACTGATATTTGAAATTATTTAAAAATATATATTAAAAAAATATAAAAATGTGAAATTAAAACCGCCAGTAGGTGGCAGCAAGTCACTGTTAAGTGAGGCATTGCGATTGAACCGACTCATTCAAACAGTTGATTCATTCAGGAACAAAACACTGTC